>NC_039304.1:42762844-42847844 GCF_900246225.1 Astatotilapia calliptera
GCACATTTCGACCATCTGACATGCTGACATGGAAAGATCTTTAAAATGCTGCAAATAACACTGACAAAAAATGTTGATGTTAAAAGTCTTGATAAGATATTTACTGATAGTCTTGGTCCTTTTTTTCAATCATACTAAAAGAGAACACTAATGATCAAAGGAAACTGAATATTCATTATATGAAATGTGGGGAATTCAAGCAAATGTAATCCCAGAACATATATGTTGACAGCAATGGGAATGGAATTTTGTGTTTGCTTTGTCTCTTTCCAAAGTGGTAGCTCATTAACAAGATATCGTAATCTTCTGTAGTTGGCTTTCATTAAAGTGGAATATCCAGTGTTTGTTTAACGTCATGACTCACCACATTACAAATTCCTGAGTGAAGCACTTAGGCTAGTGAAGCTGTACTTTTGCTAAAGGAAACATCATCAGGTAAAGCTTCATTTTCAAAATCCAAATGTCCTTTTTAACTATTCTTTGGTGCAAATGTGTGATCACTGAGACATTTGGGTTGTTCGTAGTGAGGGTTTGCCAGCATTAGCAGTATGAGGACTGGGAAAGTACTGGATTGGAGACACAGACAGAGAAGCCTAGACAGAAATGGGACAAAAAAAATAAGACACAATAAGAAATGAAGGATATCTGTGTTTAAAGAAAGGGGGGGGGGAAAGCAAATGTTTTCTAATACCCTTGTTTTTGAGTCACACTCAACAGTATTTGATCATATGAGTGAGTATATTCTAATCCAAGCAGTATTTGTAGAGACCAACTCTCCTAAAACAGAAGAAAATGAAAACCTTTGCACTTGCTGTCATCCTCCTCATGATCTTCATCAGCAGTGGTAAGTTAGATTTACAGATTGCTTTTGTTCTGTTCAATTACTCTTTCTCTTGGCGCAGGCAGACGCATCTTTTTCCCTCCCTGACTTTTGCTTAACCGGGTGAAAGGATACTCTCTCTCAAGTTGAACACAGGATAAACACACACGCACAAATCTCAGACACATACACACACTCAGCCCGCTTCCCACGCTTCCGAATGCATACTGCCACCCGAAGTAGGCAGACATATCTTTCCAGCGCCATGCCGGAATACTGGCAGCAGGACTGGGCTGCTGTCTACATGGGTTAAGTCCTGCCCCCCCCCCCCTCACTCCCTATTGCAAGTCATGTGCTTTTATGTTGTAAGATGTGAAGATTTATGTGCCTTCTGTGCTGAGGTTTTTTTTTTTTTCTGTTCTCAAACTGCTCTCGCCTAAGAGCTCTGTCTGGGAGAAGTTTTTTTTTTTTTCTCCTCCTCTTTCCACATGTATTGTGTATTTCCATTGTTTTGTTTTTGTTGTATCTCTCTGACCTGTCTTCTCAATATTATGTTTGTGTGTTCTATGTATAGTCGGAAGGGGTGCTCATGATGGCACCAGATTGTCTGGAAGCCTTTAAAACAATTTCTCTCAGGATAAATAAAGTATTATCAATCAATCAATTCAAAGTCAGATGAGTAGTATATTTACCTTACAATATAAAGCCCCTTGAGGCAACTGGTGTGATATTGCACTATAGAAATAAAATAAAATTTAACTGCACTGAACTGAGTTGTAACACAAACTGCTAAAATGTGACTGACATATGAAGCATTTTGATGCGAGTTAAACCAACCTTTGTAGTTTTGGTCAGATTGGAAAACTAAAGCTATGACAGTGAAATGGCTGATGTCACTGATACAATAAACTATTTTAGTGGATTGTAGGCAAGTAAAGTCATTCTGTTTCTGAAACAAAGCCAACAACCTCATTACAAAAAGCACAAAAGATTATTTTTTGGGAACAGGTAAAAAGGAACCTGCAACAGATTAGCGGCCTGTCCAAGGTGCACCCTGCCTCCCCCCTATGGTAGCGTGGATAGGCTCCAGCCCCCCCGAACCCCACATTTAATGAGCAGAGGGGAATGGATGGACATATAACGGAGTAACTTTAGAATGATTACCAGCCAGTGTCACCAATCTTCTGTTAAGGGCAATAACATTTAAGAACTGGACTTTGACATATTTCTCTTCTGTTTTTAATTCAGTAGATTTGTCATCAGTGTTCACTAGTTTCTCTGCCTTTGTCTTCTATCAGAGGCTCTGCGGTGTAACCGCTGTGTTCCAATAACAGCTGGTGGTAGGTGCACTAACCTAGTGGAGACCTGCCAGGGAAAAGATGACGTCTGTGCCTATGTCATCTTTACATTTCCCAGTAAGTCCCAGTCTCTCTCTCACCAGTCTCTCTCTCACTCACTCACTCATACACTCTCTTTCTCTCACGTGCACACACACACAGACACACAGACACACACACACACACATACACTTTTAGACTTCACATCAAACATTAACATTAACCTTTGTCCATTTTGTAAATATTCTCCTTATTTGAGGCCAAATTATTATTATGTTGTTATTTCAGATTACTTTTGATGATAGTGTTTCTTTGGATTCAAATCTGTGAGAGATACAGTATGAGTTTTCACTTTTTGTTTTCTTTACTGCAGAATACTCATATTTCAAAAGATGCATGAGGGGAGCTGATGCCTTTGTTTTGACCTCCGTTCCCAACGTTAAAGTCTACACATGTTCCACTGATAGGTGCAACTGATGA
The DNA here is from genome assembly GCF_900246225.1 of Astatotilapia calliptera. NCBI lineage: Eukaryota > Metazoa > Chordata > Actinopteri > Cichliformes > Cichlidae > Astatotilapia > Astatotilapia calliptera. The sequence goes on from NC_039304.1 coordinate 42,765,482, forward strand.
GTGAAACTCCTGCATAAAAAATGAAATGTCACGATGATATCAGAAGACATTAAGTCACTTTTAAACATTGTTTCATTTTCTCTTGACTGTCTGGCCTTTAATTGCAATAAAAAGGATTGAAAGGATAACAAAAGCACAATTGTGTGTGTGTGTGTGTGTGTGTGTGTGTGTGTGTGTGTGTGTGTGTGTGACTTTTAATGAAATGTCCTCTGTAAGGACACAAACATTTCCATTACCGACTACCATACTCTGACTTTGTTTGGTAAACGACTAACCCTTGACAGTTTAAGTGATGTTAAATGAATGAATGATGAGAATGATGTTTCTCAAAAGATTTCAGAATATTATAGTAATGTGACGAGATACCAAGACCCTTGTTACGATCCGATCTAAGAGTACAGGAGTGCAACTAAAGGGCCCGGTGGCCAAAGCCATACCTATAGGCAATTCACTTTTCAAGGTGGTTTTATTGCTATCAAAAACTCAAAGCATTAACTCCAGGGTGAACAAAGACCAAACAAGCTATTCCAAAAAGAAAGGTGCTACCTAAACGCTGCATGAAACAAAAACCAAACAAAAGACAAGCTCTACCCCTAACTCCCTAATTTAATAAACAAGAGAACCCCTTCTTCTTCAGCACTTATTTACAAGTGGAAAAGAATATCTACAACGCTATATACAAAAATTAACGGTTCTCTAAAGACGTACGTGAAAATTTGTCACTGAGGGTTTGGAGGCCAAGAACAGGGGACAACTGCTGGAGAGGGTTTTTAAAGCGGCCACTTGATGGTGGGAACCAATCAGCAGCTGCCAGCTCTTCAGTCAGGAAGCAGACCTAGAGAGAGACTTAACCCTAACGCACACCCCAGACCCACTGCTCCATCCCTCCTCCATCATTAGAACGCTGCACAGAACGAGTTCCGGTTGCGCCATGAGATGCTACTCGCTATTTCTGTGCGCACAGCACTATCATATACTCGGTATGACAGACAAACACTTTTGGAGTTACGTTCATGAGCCAGTTCAGACTTTACAACTGGTTTTCGACAATGTGGACGCTCTGCTGCCTGGGATCCTTTGTTGTACCATGTACCAATGATAGGTGCAACTGATGAGTGAAACTTCTGCATGTTATTAAGAGACTCGTTTGGTGTAAGTTTTGTGGAGGGCGGAGTTTGCTAATTTAAGTTTTTAATGTGTTTTAGCCGAGAACGCAGCTGTAATGTTAGCATGCTAAGCAAGCGTCAGGAGAATGGACTTGCTGCAGTTTTTTTTAACAGCGTGCACCTTTTTTTCCTTCGTCAGGAGAGGTGTCCTGGCAGGCGCGCGACACACACAGCTCAGACCTTTATTTCTGTGTTGCAGAACACAACACACAGACAGGCGTAACTTACAGACCGGTTACAAAGGAGAACGTTGGTATATAGATTGAACTGAGTGAATGAATCCAAGCATTATCAGCTGAAATGCAACAAATCTCTGCTACACTTGATGTATCTGAACTCTGGCCATGAGCACCAGTCCAACACAGCGCTTTACTAAGCACTTTAAGGCTTATGTAGCCCCATTATTTTAGATTGTGCAGCTGCCTCGTGGTTTGTGTCACATATTTGTGTTTTGTTGCCCACAGATGTGCATCGAAGTATAGTTTTGGATTTGGACTGCTACACTCAGACACTAACATACATAAACTGTCAGAGGTTTACCACTGATACTGCTGGATGAACAGAAACTCACTCAGGAACGAGGTCAAACAGAGCTCAAGTTTTCACTCAGGAGAGGGAAGCAGTTGTCTCCAACCCACTTCAACTTGCTTCCTCCTGCGGGACACTTTTATTGTGTACACACATGAATATTCATAAAGCTTGTTGCTGTGTTCGCTAAGACAAATTACTATATATGGTTATGCAAGTGTGGTTATCCGGTGTGAGTGAATATACAACATGAGTACAGTCCTTCCAGGATGTTGCTACTGTATCTTGTCCCGCCAGGTGGCTTCCTTCATTGAATAGAGTCTGTCCTTCTCAAGGCTACTTGCCCTCTTCATTGAGGTCGTGCACGTACTCATATGCGTGGGTTACATAGAGAACAAGCTAAGCATTCTGACTTTCTAAGTGGCAATGTGTAGCTTTTGAAATGGCAACCTACAACACATACATTAAACCTAACAGAAACAAAGAGAAGCTGTCTTCTCTGAAGATGGTCTGCCTGGACTCGTGATGACACCAGAAGGTTCAAACCTTTGAGACTGACTCTCCCACAGAAAAACAGGCCTATAAGTTCTGCTGTTATGACACGCCCCCTTCTCTAACTCTACAGGCCTGACCGGAGGACCAGAGACAGTTGCCATGGTGATATGAGAAGCAACGTCTCCATGTAGGGATATGTGGGAAAGGTGCAGGAGATGAAACGTGAGCCATACATGGGTTTGAAGGCTTTCCTCCAGCTGCTGAGCTATCACGTTAACATTCAGTTTTGACCACATGCAGTAAAAGTGTTTCCTGCCTGGGTGAGGCAGCCTTTGTCTCTGAGCCATTGAGATGGAGGTCCATGGAGCCGTCGAAAACTCATCTGAAATTCTAACTGTTTGATCAGAAAGTGTGAAAACATCTCATTGGAGCATATTTGTCTTCTCTCTCATCTAAAAAAGCCAACAAAAGCTAACCTGGTAACCCAACAAAAAACTCCTCAGTATTTGAAGAACACAAAGTTAGTGTGTTAGTTTGTTTGGCAGGAGATCTCACAGTGTGATACATCATTTATCAAACACACCATATACAAATCCAATATGTCCATAAAACAATAAGGTTACATTAGTGGGATATTGTTGTGAGCCCGTTGAGCTAATGTGATGAAATCTTAACTATGTTTTGATTAAGGTCTAATATAAGCACAGTGCTGGTGTGCAGGGCTGTTAAATGCTGCTGACATGTTATACACTCTTATGTCTACATCAAGCTTCTAGCCTCATAATAAGCAGAGATATTTGTGTGTTTGTCCTCAACATTCAGATCCTTAGAGATGATTTGATGTGTGCATCAGCAGCATCACTAATGGAAGCACTTTAACGTAGAAAAATCTCCCTTATCTCAGCTGTGATCACACATAGGGCTGGGCCATATTATACCGTTCACGGTAATACTGGTATAATGTTAGGCAACGATAGGAAAATGAAATATCGCGATAGAATGGGAGTAAAACACGCATGCGCAGTGCCTTTGTTTTCATACGCACATGGTCGATTGTTGAGTGAAACAGATGAACCAGAATTGGTTTGTAAAAATGGTGCAACTTCCGTGATGTGGAACTGGTTTGGTGTTTGTCCGTCAGATACACGACAAAGCACATTTTTTTGCAGAACATGCAAGCGGCCGTCGTTATTGTCGTATTTGTCGGACTAAGATGCTCTTAAATCTGGGAGTAATCTGGGTCCTAAACTCTGTATGCTTCAACAACACTGCAGCATCACTGAGAGTTAAAAACTGTCTAAATTCTTTCATCTTTAATAAAACTATCAGCATTGCTGCTTAACCAGGTGTAACTGTAAAGTTTAACTTCCAGGCATCCATGAAAACAAAACTTATTACATTTAACGGAGTTAGAAGTTAGCAGGAAGCTAGCGGAAGTTAGCTCGCTAGTTTCGCTAGTTACCTAAGCATGATATAGCATGTTCTGACTGAGAGATTTCTGAAAAAAATCAAACGTACAGCTCTGCTATCACTTCCAACATAAATGAAGACAGGAAACTAAACAGCAGTGACGTTTGTAGGGTTACTGAAGTTGGGCTAGCTGGTATATAATGATGTGCTACGTGATCGCTAGCGACACAGCTATGTTAGCATAACATAAACAGTGAAGCTGGAGGACGAACACTAACACTTTTCCACTTATAAAAGTTAACGTGCAGGTTCCTGGTGGTTAGAGACAAATGCAATTGCATGGCAGGATGCTGTAAACGGACCGAACTTCAGTCAGGAGAACAACTGAGATAATCCATCCACAATACGAGGTTAGTCATTAATATACTGCAACAACATGGGAATAGAGCAGCTGCAGAGAATTTAACATTAATAAATCAATGGTACAGAAGTGGAGGAAGCAAGAAGAATGAGTTTAATAAAATTTGATTTATCTGACTGCTTTGTTTCGCTTAATGTGCCTTATAATCCCGTGCACCTTATGGTCCGAAAAATACGTACTGCACACTGCAGTTTAATGTTGCAAAGCTCCTCTTTTTAACTTCAGTGGATATTATACATGGTTATGCTCAGGATATGTCAGCCCATTTCTACTGGAAATGCCTTTTGGTTAAACTTTCAGCAAGGAATTTGCATTTGCACTGTTACATTTTTATAAAGCTTTAATGTACATAAAAACCAGCTTCTTGTTTAAGTGAAAATAAATGGAAGGTTGTCTTTTTGCGCTAGTAATGTTGTGGAGTTGTATTTTGTCTCGCAGCAATTATATCGTCAGTTATATCGTTATCGCAAATTTTCAAATATATATCGTGATAAATATTTTTGGCCATATCGCCCTGCTCTAGAACGTAACACTACATACCTTCTTTATTTTTCAGCCTTTTATATCCACAAAACATGCCGATACCACAGCAAATAGCCAGGACAACCACAGGAACCAAGACAGCTGAGAGAACTTTGGGCCAGACTGGAGGAGGTGGAGGAGGAGGTTCTGTAATTAGCACAAGCACAAAAAACCTGAACATCATCCAGCAGATTTTGATAAATTTAGAGTTCACTTCTCCTCTAACCTCTGTCTACGTCGCTGACCTGTGACCTTCAGTTGTAAGTAAATCCAGCTCACATCTCGTCCAGCGATGCGGAGGATACAGGTGTAGGTTCCACTGTCAGAGACTGTCGGGTTTCTCAGAGTGAGGCTGAGGTTTCCAGTTTGCAGTGCATCAGCACTCATAGATGTTCGGTTGGTGTAACGCTGGTTTTGGTCATCCAAATCATCACCACTCTTCACACGAACATGGACTGTTGGGATGTTCAGGTCCTTGCGGTCCCACACTGCTGCTGTGAACTCACTGGGAGCAGCTAGTAACTGACAGGGCAGCAGAACAGACTCTGCCCCCTCGTACACCTCCACTGCTGTGGCATGCTGGGAAACTGAGGAGAGAAAATATGAAGCCGATGAATGCAGTGATTTTGTAACATCAGGTGAGACAGTATGAGGACCCAAATGCACACGAGGTGAAAGGTTAAAGTCTCAAGTCTAGCTACAGATGTAAAGATTGTTTGTATTTACACACTTACAATATGTTTACTTTGGTCTGAATCTGAATCTGAATCTGTTGATGAGTTTATAAATTTTGTCTTTTTTGTGGCTTGGCTCCTTTTCACACAGAGGAAACTCCCAGTGAACCAGAATCTCTCAGTAAAAATCACATGAGAAGATTCAGTCCTCTTACTGGTCACACGTCCTTATGACAGGGGTGACAAAAGCAAGACTCATGGATGACTTACTCACAATTGGTAAAAAATAAATAAATCTATGGTTGTTATAGTTTGTGTACTCTGCACATTTGTGCTACAAAAAAGCACCATAAAACACAAAGTATACCTGGCAACAGAAGCTGTTTAGCTCAGACTTGGAGCGTACACTTGGCAGTTGTTTGTTTTTTCTCAGGTACTTTCCCCATAAACAAATACACTGGTTTTTATTTGGAACTGGACAAAAAGTACCTCTTCCAAAGACTCTCTGTGCAGTTGGTCTGCAAAGACCAATATAACTGCACCCAAGGGTGATCATCAAGTTTACATCTGCACAAATGAAGCAGCACATATTGAGCATCATAGAGGGTGATTATTGGAAAAATGATTGGATTGAGCTGCATAGGGAGGGGCTTCATTCACGATAATACACACAGCACTCATCAGTGCAGTGGTTTTACATTATGATCTCAAGTTACAGACATCTGTGTGTGTGTGTGTGTGTGTGTGTGTGTGTGTGTGTGTGTGTGTGTGTGTGTGTGTGTATGCATGCATGCAGAGGATCAGAGTGTCTTTCTTACTAAGTAAGAGGAGCAGCAGAATCTTCATCCTGCAGTCAAAATCCCATTAAATCTAATCCTCAGTCAGACTGCGGACACATAAAGCAGCACACTGCAAACACTCCCAGAGACTGAAGCACAAACACCAGTTTACTTTCAGGTTCACTGTTCAGTCATGGGGTGACCGGGGGATCCCGGGCAGAGAGTATATAGTGTTGCAGTGCTATAGTCCTATTTTTATCTGGGAGAAAACAGAACTAACTAGGAATGCACCAACACAGCAACAACAAACACATGTACCAAACTATTATGTCTTGTTTTTAAAGAGTGAGTGAGCTACAGAGAGCTCAGACTTTCATAATGATATGTGACCAGTGTCACCTGGCAGTCAGCGGCCTGCTCTCTGGGACTGGAAGAGTAGGAGTGAAAAAGAAGTGGTGGGTGGGTAAGGAGTGGTTAGCTTCCAGAATTTCAGGAGAAGATGATCTCAGTAGTACAGAACAGAGTGAAACAAGACCCTGATGCTACATACGACATATAAAACTAGAATTACTGAGCCTTTTTTTTTCCTGGTGCAAGTCGCTACTACTAGATTTACTAAGCCTGCGCAAATTTGCGTAAATTCCCCTGAACCTAACACCTCCTAGCACCCCGCTGAGAGGCCTTCAGCTCCATCGTTCTCCTGCTTTTGTGGTGCAAACACACCCTCCCCCAACCCCCAACCAGGAGAGATTCAGAAAGTCAAAAACAGCTCCATTGGTTTCATGACCACGTTCTCTACCAGCCTCTCACCCCAAGGGGTCCTTTCCCAAGATGCATTGGAGACATATTTGGTGTCCAAGTCCGTGGCCATCCAGAACTTGATCCCAAATTTGTCTGGCTTGGTTGCGATATACTGTGTGAATGGACAACGATCCTTGGTAGGGAACAGCTGTTCATCTATGGTCATGTGTTCTCCTGGAGTGAAACTCTTAGCACAGTTCTAGTTGAAGCGTGTCCAGATGTCGGAGATCGCCACAAATTTGTCTGTTTTCACCTGTTCTGCCCGCATGTCCTTGACATCAAATCGAAGGTGTTGCATAATTGAAATCAATCTATCTCGGGACATTGTCTCTTTGATTACTGGCACCAGAAATCCTTCTGACCAGCAATCCACACTGGCACCAACAGGACACATGATTGCTCTTACAAACAGGATTGAAATGAATGTCATCAGTTCATGAATTGACAAATTCCAGTCCTGCTCTGGTCTGCGGGCTTGATGGACCGTACACTCCCTGATGGGGAGTAAATAAATAAATAAATAAATAGAGAATGGTAAATTAACATAAAACTCACTCTAAATAGGTTTATATAAATATCATATGTACTATGGCAATTAAAAACATTAGCAGACTCAGTGGGTCCAGCTTGCGCAGTGAAGCACGAGCGATTTGCTACTGCACTGAGTATTCCAATATCCTCCTCCACCCACACAGTGCCACCTTTCAGTCAATGTGTGGGATATACGGCAGGCATTTTTGAGGGTTGTAACACAGATTTTTCTCCGCCTTGGATCTGAGCTACTCTGAGTGAACAAATGCAAACGTGCCAGGCCTCAAAGATAATGGGTGGTTTGCACAACAAAAGCAGGAGGAGAGTCAAGCTGACGACCTGTGAAAATCTCAGCAGGGGTGAATAACACCTTGGGACTTGTGTCAGAAAATAAAAAAGTCAGCAATTCTAGGAGGTTTTAGGTCCAGGGGATTCACGCAAATTTGCGCAGGGTCAGTAAATCTAGTGATAAAGGACAAATGCAGGACTACATGTATGTGAGGACTCAGGGCTGTGTGTCGGACAGGGTCGTCTGCAGTACGGGGGCCCCACAGGGAACGGTTCTGGCTCCGTTCCTCTTCACCATCTACACTGCAGACTTCTCCCACAATTCCACCCAGTGCTTCCTGCAGAAGTTCTCTGATGACTCTGCAATAGTCGTCCCCATCACTGATGGGGACGACAAGGAGTACAGAGGACTGACCCAAGACTTTGTGGACTGGTGCCAGCTGAACTACCTCCAGATCAACGCCAGTAAAACCAAGGAACTGGTGGTAGACTTCCGCAGGCACAAGCATTCTCCACTGCAACCACTGAACATCCAGGGTATGGACATTGAGGCTGTGGACAGCTACAGGTACCTTGGTGTTCATCTGAACAATAGACTGGACTGGACTCATAACTCAGACGCCCTCTACAGGAAAGGGCAGAGCAGGCTGTACCTGCTGCGGAGACTCAGGTCGTTTGGAGTGGAGGGCCCACTCCTGAAGACCTTCTATGACTCTGTTGTGGCTTCTGCTATCTTTTATGGCGTGGTCTGCTGGGGCGGCAGCATCTCTGCTGGGGACAGGAAGAGACTGAACAGGGTGATCCGAAGGGCCAGCTCTGTTCTAGGATGCCCTCTGGACCCAGTGGAGGTGGTGAGTGACAGGAGAACGGCGGCTAAGCTGTCATCCCTGCTGGACAACATCTCCCACCCCATGCAGCAGACTGTGACAGCACTGAGCAGCTCCTTCAGTGGGAGACTGCGGCACCCACGGTGTGGGACGGAGAGATTTCGCAGGTCTTTCCTCCCCACTGCTGTCAGACTCCATAACAAAGACTTTAACTGATCAAGCACACACATCCACACATGTGCAATAACACTAAGTGCAATAATCCTTTCTGTCATCGTTGTATTTTTACTCAGTTGTATATAGTATTTGTATTTGTATTCTATTTTTATCTTATTGTATATTTATTTTATTTTATTCTACTGTATATAGTATTTTATTTTATTCTATTCTGTACAGTTGTGTACTGTATTTATTCTTATTGTATTCTAATTTTTGCCTCATAACTTTTGCACTGTCCACTTCCTGCTGTGACAAAACAAATTTCCCACGTGTGGGACTAATAAAGGTTATCTTATCTTATCTTACATGTTTAGTGCTCAGCTCAGATAAAATAATTATTGTGGATGATTTTAACATCCATGCAGATGCTAAGAATGACATCTTCAACATAGAATAATTTGTTATTAGACTCAGTTGGCTTCCTAGGTTCCTCTTCAGCACTGCAGCCAGGCTGATAGAAAGTCCAATCATTCCAAGTAAAATGAAAAAAAAAGAGAAAATTATCTCACTCTGATGTGGGTTTGATTTCTGTGACACATTTTGTTTTTATTTTTCATATTATTTAGCATTTTTGGTGGACACAAGTTTTTATGGTGGAACTTATTAAGGCCTACATTTACTCTGCATGAAGAAACACATCTATTTTTAGTGATGTTGTTTGTGGTGCTGGTGTTTTTAGAGTGTTAACTCTAAAATGGCACGTTTTTTAATTGTGAGTTGCACTTCTTTTGTTTTTTTTTTAATTGTTAACTTTGTGGTTTTGCAGACCTCAACTTGCTTTCAGTGAGAACCTGCTGATGTGGGTCTGAAGAACAAATGGTCACATGACCAAAGAACTATTAAAACAGCACTGAGTGGTCACTGTTCCCATAGATCAACCATCAGCAGTGCCCTCCAGTGGTGAAAACACAGGTATGAACACCACAGGTCTGATCCCTGACTCCTACATCATAGCGAGCAGCATACACTTCAGCAGCATCAGGAAATGTTAATATGTTGATTCATTTTTTTTCTTTAGTTTTTTAACTACCGTATTTTTCGAACCATAAGGCACACCTGATGATAAGGCGCATTAAGCGAAACAAAACAGATAATAACTTTATTCAACTCATTCTTCTTGCTTCCTTCACTTCTGTTCCATGGGTTCATTAATACCGAACTCTCTCGCAGCTGCTCTCTTCCCATGTTGTTGCAGTATATTAATGACTAACCTCCTTTTGTGGATGGATTATCTCAGTTGTTCTCCTGACTGAAGTTTGGTTCATTTATAGCAGGGGTCAGCAACCTTCAACATCCAAAGAGCCATTTGGACCCAGTTTCCACATTTTATTTATGTAATGAAATGTGATGTCGCAAAGAAAAACTGTTGGGAGCCGCCACTCTTATATCGCCTTTGGGCTTTTGGAGCGTAGCGGAGCCTTGACCTGAATTTTAAAAAATAATAGGAAAAAGCACTATGCTATTAAAAAAATGAAAAATAAATATTTGCAAAATTCTGCATAAATATTTATTTTACCTGGTTAATGTGTGTGGCGTAGAGATGGACCGATCCGATATTAGGTATCGGTATCGGTCCGATACTGACCTAAATTACTGGATCGGATATCGGAGAAAAATAAAAAATGTAATCCGATCCATTAAATATCACGAAAGCACCTCACAAAACTTGCAACACGCCGTAACTCACCTCAGAACGTATGCATCACGTGATAGAGCAGCTGTGGCATGCAGGACCTGTCGGTGGTCTGGATAGCATGTGGAGCTTCGCTAGCAACCTGGCATTTCATCTCCGACAAAGTTATCCCCGAGAGAAGTAAAGCAAGTGTGTAAGTCCATCTCTGAATGTTTGTAAAGCATTCCCACGTTAAGCTTAACAAGCGACTGCCTCTCGCTCTCCGGCTACTTCAATCGTGAAACTGCTTAAATCAGCTGATCGGCTTTTCTGTCGCGAGTCTGTCTCTCGTTTGTTTTTGGTCCACTTTGCGCCAGAAAGAGCAAACCAGCGGCTGAACAACAGCAGCACGTTTAAGCTTGATAAGCTGTTGTTAGAATTTATTTAATATTAATTTCTACACCAGGATCTTTTTCTACGTAGCTGACGGCTGGTAACTGTGCAGGGGCGGATCTAGCAAAGTTTAGCCAGGGGGGCCGATAGGGCATTAACTGGGAAAAGGGGGCACAAAGACATACTTTTCTTTCTTATTCTCATTTAAAATGTCGAGCTTTTAATAAATAATTATCTGACACCCAAAGTTTTAATTTGATGTAAAATGAATAGAAGTCAATTACTGTACATAGTGACTATTAAGTCTAATATATATACCCTAGTAAGCTATAGTACTTTTTACTTTGGGAAGGTACCATCTGTGCAGTCTGCAATTTTGTTGAAGAAAGATGTTGAATCTATTTAATATTTCTTGAAAAATAATTGATTTCTGTGCATTTTTTTTCACACTGCATCAAATTAAGGTTGATTACGTCGATTAAGCATCATGAGGTGGCGCGTGAGGGGTGGTTCCCTATTTTTTATTTATTTAATTTTGTTGTTGCTGGGAGTTGGAACCCTATTAGTTAGGTTGCTTAATATTTACGCTAAGTACTCTTTAAAATACCAGAATAGGGAGGATGGTGTAGGTTTAAGTTTATTAGATTGATCAGTATTGCTGAACTATGAAATATTTTTTTTGTATACAGGTATAACAGAATAGCTTTAGTGTAGTTGTTGTTTTAAACTTGAGTATGAACTTGCAGACTTGCAAAATGCAGCAAGATATTTTAAAAAACAGTTTTGTTGATTAAAAAACACTATATCGGATTCATATCGGTATCGGCAGATATCCAAATTTATGATATCGGTATCGGACATAAAAAAGTGGTATCGTGCCATCTCTAGTGTGGCGGGGCGTGGTCTGCAGTGCTGCTGCATGGGAGGCGGACACACCTGAGCGGCATCTGTAATCACGTCTCACCAGCTTAAAGGCTGTGCTCTCTTGGCCGTTGTTGTTGGGCTGTGAGCTGAAAAAGCTACAGCCAGCTGTATGCATGTGTGAAAAGTGGTCAATAAAGAGATGCTGAAAAGCATGCTCATGAAAACATTGCCGGGTCTGCTGTTGCATGTTTACAATGGAACTTCTGCTCCTGAATCGTCTGCAAATCGGGGCTGTGCGAACTCACTTTCATCTTTACGTAGGACTGTAAGCTGTCGTCTGTGAGGCGTGAGCGGTGTTTGTTTTAACATAGTTCACGGTGGAGAACAGCTGCTGACATAATGTGGATCCGAAGATCCATAATCAGCCTACCTGCGTGTGAAAGTCTCGATAAATGCACGGCCTTTCTGCGGGTATACCAGCTTCCGCGAGTGTGGCTTATTTTGAGTGACGAAAAACAATACAATATAATATTTTTTATATTTCAATATCACAATAATCCTTCAGTTTAGAACGACAAGTTAAAAAAGAACTAACACAAAAAATACTCTTCAGCTAAATACTTGTAATTTATTTTTCCAAACCACGCGGAGCTGCAGTATAAGTACTAAAGAGCCGCATGCTGCCAAATCCCTGGTTTATAGTATCCTGCCATGCGATTGAATTTTTCCCTCGCCTCTGTCAGTGCGCCCCAGGGTGGCTGTGGCTACAATGTAGCTGCCATCACCAGTGTGTGGATGTGTGTGTGAATGGGTGGATGACTGAATGTGTGAAGCGCTTTGGGGTCCTTAAGGGAAAAGCGCTATACAAATACAGGCCATTTGTCTCTAGGTTCTTGATTAAAACATTTATTTAGTAGATGACACATACATAGTCTCAGTTAGGTTGTAACACATAAGGATGAGCTTCTGTTCTGGTGAAAGGTCAGAAGTGCGAGAGGTGACATAGAGGCTGAGTGAGGTCAACACACACACACATGAGTTAGATTTATTTATAGGAGAGAGGTTAGTCATGTCTGGTTGTAACTGCGAAAGTGTCTCTGTAAACGAGGAACCGTTCCTTGTTGTCTCGGCAAGAAAGAGGAACTGAAAGGTAGACAGGAGGAATCGGCCATGAAAATAGAAGATGATGTTCTTTCGAACTGTGTTAAAAGTCATTGTGGTGTTGATCTGATCTATGTATATATCCTGTCTGTGACGTATGAAGGGGCGTCATTAATTCAAACCCTGATGCTATAAAAATCTGTGTATGCTTTGAGTAAGTCGAAGATCAATTGCTGTCTGCGTACAGAGTTGTCTTCCCACACGTGTGTATTCATTAAAATCATTGTTTGACCAAGATCTTCTGGACCATGGTTGTTTGTACTCTCCTTCCTCAATTTTTGAACCTTAACAGTACCACATAAAATTGTTTCAAAGTCAGTAAGAACAACCAGAGTTCATAAATAAGGCTCAACAGATTATAAGGCGCACTGGAGATTTTTGAGAAAAATAAAGGATTTTAATTGCGCCTTATAGTGCGGGAAATATGGTACTGCAGGGTAGGGCTGGGCAATATGGCGTAAAATCCATATCGCGATATAATTTGAAGCATGTATATATTATTTTCTTCTGAATAGCGTATTTTCCACACTATTAAGCACACTTAAAATCCTTTAATTTTCTCAAAAATCGAGATTGCGCCTTATGTATGAATTCTGGTTGTGCTTACTGACCTTGAACCAATTTTGTGGTCCACGGCACAGAGAAATTCTTTATTTTTTTTAAGTATGTTTATTGAGATTTTTTTGATATAAGAAAAAAAAGACACAAAAAGAAAACAATAAAACAAAACAGACAACACAACAGCAAGGGCAAAAACACACAAATAATGCAAAAGGTTACACTGCAACAATAGCATGGAGCCGACTGCTCCTTGCTAAGATAGCAAGGAGCAGACAGCAGAGTTTCACTCCACCGAGGGAGCTCGTGACGTACTACTCGGCTTTCTTTAGACCACGAAGGCCGGGTCCTCAGGTGGAAGCAGCCTCTGAATTTGGACACCCCTGCCGTTTCCGGACATTTAACGTATTTTATCCAATAAATAAACACTGTAAAATGTATTTATCCCCCCCCCCCCAACAGCCCTTTTGAACATCTCCCTAGTGTGGCCACAACACCTCATGTTTTTGCCACATGTATCACAAACCACGTCTCAGCTTTTGTGGAGGTAAAATACGTTCGCACATGACTCCAATTACGCTCAGCCATTGTTGTGAGTGCGCACGCCAAGGGGCTGAGAGACAGACAGCCATATTTCGCACATGACTATGAAAGGCGGAAGAAGAAGTAGTTCCTTTGAATGTAGACAATCCGAATGTTATAGTTTCTTTCCACTGTGTTCCTGTTAATGATAAACTACAAATTTACTCTAAATTACTAAAATATCGATATTTTAACGTGAGAATCAATTCTAGAACATAAATGATTGGTATCAGAGGAATCGATATTTCAGGATCGATCCGCACATCACTACCGTAGGCAAAATAACACCCAAGTATTTCAATCTTTCTGTAATTTTAAAAGGCAAAATTTTCAAAAAATCGACATCCAAGTTTGCAGTTAAAGCCACAAACTCACTCATCTGCCAATTAATTGTATAACCTGAGAATTCCCCAAATGACCTCACCAGAAGTACAGGAACAGATAGCTCAGAATTTGACAAGAACAAAACTACATCATCCGTGTATAAAGAAATGTAGTGGTGCGCAGAAATCTGTCAAAAAATGCTTTAGTACAACTTTCGTATAGTGGTGGGTGGATCGATCCAAAGATCGATAGTACCAATACCAAGTCGGCATCGGTATCGGATCGATACTAGCCTGGTGAGATCAATTCTTTACTTTGAGTTCTGCTCGTTTACAATGTTGTGCTTTCGGCATAGACGAAACAGCCAGGCCGCTGGACTCACCGCTGTCAGCAAAGAGCAGGCATGCATTGATTTCTTACAGATAGAGCCGGATTCTAAAGGTGTTGCAAATGTATTAGTTGTGACAGATCACTATACACGTTATGCACAGGCGTTTCCTACCAAAGATCAAAGAGCCATTACCGTTGCAAAAGTCCTGTGGGAGAAGTACTTCATGCACTACGGTCTACCTGCACGAATACACTCTGATCAGGGCAGAGACTTTGAGAGTCGACTGATCAAGGAGCTGTTGTCCATGTTGGGGATTCGGAAGTCACGAACGTCTCCCTACCACCCGCAAGGTGATGCGCAACCGGAAAGATTCAACAGAACCCTTCTAGCAATGCTCGGTACCATGGACACTGCAAAGAAACAGTGTTGGAGCCAGCATATCACCCACCTGGTACACGCGTACAATTGTACAAGGAGTGATGCCACGGGGTACTCACCTTATTATCTCATGTTCGGGAGAGAAGCTAGACTGCCCATCGACGTCTGCTTTGGAATCTCGCCAAATGGTGAAAGTGAGTCCTCCTACCAACAGTATGTTTCACGGATGAGAAAAGAGTTGCAGGACGCATACAAACTTGCATCAAATGCAGCTACAAAAAATCATCTGAAGAACAAAGCACATTATGACCAACGCGTGAGAGATCTGCCTTTGGAGAAGGGAGACAGGGTTCTCATTCAGAATGTTGGAATAAAAGGCAAGCATAAACTGCAGGATCGTTGGAAATCTACACCGTATGTTGTAGTGGAGAAGTTGCCTAACCTGCCTGTTTATAAGGTAAAACCAGAACATGGTCCAGGTGTACTCAAAACTCTCCATCGAGACCACCTGTTGCCCATTGGTTATATGGTCAGGATGCCTAATCCATCGGATGACACAGGACACATTAGGAGACCCGTAACCAGAGCACATCGTGCCCAGAAAAGTCAAGCAGTTAAACCGCCTGATCCAGTTGAAGAAAGTGACACAGCATCCTCAGATGAAATGTTTGAAGCTGTCCATAATCCGCAAAGTTTTGGTGTGCAAGAGGTCAGGAGGCAACTGGCAATGCCACATCAGACTTCAGAAGAGGATGACACTTCTGAGGAGGAACATTTTGAAGAAGCAGAAAGTCAACCAGTAAGAGAAAGTGAAAACTCATCTGGAGATGATACACCTACTATGCTGGAATATGATGCTCAAGAGACAAATGAGTCTATGGGAGAGCAAGAGGAGGAACGGGAAACAAGTTCACCCTTTTCAAACAGAACCCGAAGTGACAATTCTCATAGAGGTACAAGAAATGAGAGTGAACAGTTCTCCACATCCCGAAAATCCCTCAGGAAACCAAAACCACCCTTGAGATTGACCTATGAAAAGCCAGGTCACCCATCTTGTGAGCCTGTTACCATCATGCACCATGGTATGGTCATTCAACTAAAATTAAACCCTCCAGACGTCAGTGAAACAAAGCGGACGTTCTAAATCATCGAAGAAGTTCTTAGGAAGTGAGGATGACCATCACCCTGTAAAGCTAAAGAGAAGTCAGAGGTGTGATGAGGACATCTACACGGTTAGAAGGGGGAGGGTGTAGCCCTGTCTGCAATTATTCGGGCTTGCAGTATAAAGAAAAAGTGTACTGTAATAAAAAATGGTTAAACTATAAATAGTTGATAAAACGTTTAAAAATCATATGCTTTGGTACAAATGTATTTCATTTACAGTTAAGAGTCCAATAAGTAAAAGGGTTTCATGATTTAGAGTTCATTTTCTGTGCACACTAAATATGTTGGGGTGTAACCTAAGTTTATTTACCCATCTAGTGTCAGTTATCTCAATATGGTATTGTCATTGGTTGTTGTGCTGACAAGCCAGTCAATGTCACTCTTCTCTGTTATGGGGGCGGGACAAGTGGTAAGGTTTGTGTGAATCTGTGGGAGCGGACACAGAAGCTAAGTCCGAAGAGAGAGATGTCGTAAGGCAAACGTGGTGTGGATTTTGCATCTAAGTGTGTCATTGAGGTCGACTACCCGTGGTCCTGATAGTACTTATTTGTGATCTGCAAGAGGTAAATGAGACTGTGTGCCTTGACATTTGTACTGTAACTATTCGTTATAGTGATATAATATCGTGATATGTGATGCTAACTAGCGACTTGCTAATTAGCGCAACTTACCGCGTTATGTGCTGTGATACCATGCTGTATGTTTAGCTCTGTGATTTTCAGCAAAGCATGCTAATGCTAAATCGTTATGTGATAGCATTTGGTATTGTAGCTCAAGTGTTTTAATGTGTTTAGAAGCCGAGGGACGCTCTGAAAGGAGAGGGAGAGAGAGGTTTCTGCCCGGATGGACCCTGCTGTTTTCTTACCCCTGACTGTCTTCACTACTGGTGAACTAACTGCCCGTTTCTGATTGCCCCACTAACAAACTCATTGGACTCGTGAGTACTAACTGGAACTAAAGTGCACATATTTTGTTTATGGCTCAGTTTGAGTGAAGCGGCCATCAGTTTTAGGCCTCACCGCACCCGAACTTCGAATCAGGCCTGCAACAAGCACCGTGCTACAGGTGTAGTGTGGACAGGTTAAAGTGTGTGTGTGTGTGTGTGGGCCCACTGTTACACAATCGGTTTAAATTGAGTAAGTGTGTAGTTGATCCAAGTTATTATCAAAGGTTGAAATTCATCCATGTTAAAGGTGTGAGCTGTTGTAGCTGAAATAACAGTTGGCACCTAAGAAGGAGGTATTTTGTGTTGATAATCTTTTATTTAAAATCCATGTAGTCATTTTTACAGTATTTTTGTTTGTTTATTTGAATTCAATTCATTTTATAAAAGTAACTGTTTATTTTATTCATTTCTTTTGTCTAAATAAATACCCGGTGAGGGATAAATTTGTGTAAAATAAACTTGTGGTGGTCCTTATTATAGCAATTAGAGGGTATCAGGTATTATTATTAGTAGCACTACGAACCCAGGCCCAGTCTCATTGTACTATATACTCTAGCTTTACTATAGCTACGTGGGACCTGGGTTACAGACGTCTTTTGAGTGTCCAGTTGAATTAATTCTACTGGCTCTCATGGTCATTTGTTATTATAGACATATTTTTCATGTTCATCCAGCTATTTAGTAAATTCTATCTATTTAGTAATATCCGTCAGCTATAAAATGTAATATAAATATAAAAATATCTAAATATCTCCTGTCCTTTATGTTTTAATGATGTAAGTCTGTTATCGTGTTACATTAGCATTCCTCACATATCAATGAGATGCTGTACAGTACAATCCTACTGTCACAGCAGAGGGATAACGACGGCTATTCAACATCGTTACACGACACATTCGAGCTGCATGATGCAGACAAAGTGACTAAATCATCTTTTTTGTGGTTTATTGTCTTCAAACCAGCAGACAAAGCCGATTGCAGAAGATGTCGGAGAAGAACTTCAGGCCGTGGACTGAAAAGGTATTTTTTTCTTGTTATCAAAAGACATTTGGAGTGGCAGCTTCTACAACTGGTTGTGCTGAAGTAAAGCTTACAGTCTAAGAAATCACAGTGTTGATATTCAGCACAAAGAGAAAAGCTCACTTGTTTGAATTTATTTACAGTCATAGTTTTATAAATTCTGACTGTAAACAGCTTTTACAGCTTTGATATTGTTTGACACTCGATATCAGGTGATAGGGTTTAATTTAAAGGTTTCTGTGTCCCAATGAGACATTTACACTGACCAGTGTCAGTTTAACTGTAACACATTCATTATTTAGATTCAACATTTCTAAGAGAAATAACTGAATGTAAAAAATGGCAGCCCGCAGGCAGGTTTATAGAGATATATGCATGCATTATGAAAGTTATGTATTCCAGATAATTGTTATTCATCTAGTCATGGCAGACCCAGCCCTTCCTCCCATATTTTGGGTGAATATCATATTTTTTGATGAATATCATACTTTTTATGAATATCATATTTTTATGAATATCATAATTTTCGTTACTTCCTTTATTACTTCCTTTATTACTTTATTACTTCCTAGGGCCCTAAATTTTTATTGGGGCCACAAATCACTCTGTTTGACATAAGGGGTATAATATCTCTCTCTGACATAATACAAATTAAAGTGCTGATGCTAGTGTTGATGGCAATGCCAAGGTGGATGTCAAATGCCGCTCTAGAAAGGCGGCTGTGGTATTTCAGAGGATGAACAAGATCTGGTCCTCCCTCAAGATCAAACTCCGCTCGCTTAATTCGATCGTGATCCCAGCCGCCATTTATGGCAGCGAGACTTCGAAGATGTCGGCCTGCATCAACACCAAGCTCAACGTCTTTCAGCAGCGATGTCTTCGCCGGATTCTGAAGATTGGAGAGGCTACGGCTGCTGTGAATACTCAGAATAACACCTCTGAGTGTAAACTGGATCACTTCTTGGAGAAGCTCACTGCGGTCGTGAGTTCTCAGAATCGGCTCTTTGAGCACAAGAATGACAACACCACTGAACATAAGTTTGGATAACATCATGGAGAAGCTCACGGCTCTCCAACGGGAGATTGAGAGACCAGTGTTGGACTGTTAGAACAGCTTTGAAATTCATATGAGTTGTTCGCACTAAAGTAAAAACCACCATCACTTCATGCGGAGACCCTGCGGATCCACCAGCTCAAGGCTGGAGCTGAACAAAACTCCCAGATAACGACTGTGTGTTGACTATTCTTCCCATTCCATGCAAGGCCACCTGGGTTGGCTGGAAGACTGTTTACTTAGCCTGGCAGGGCGAAGGACACTGTCTCAGCCGGACACACACACACACACACACACATACACTGATATGCACACACTCATCCCCCCTCCCTTTCCAAACGCCTTCGATGCCTGTGCCCTACCAGGGAAGATGGCGGTCGACTGGACCAGTGCAGACATGCTGCAGGACCAGATGCGCTGTCTACACCGGCTCTCTCTTACCATTTACCCGCCCCTGTTGTTTGTCTTGTGTTTCTATGGTGTATTGATAGTCATGTGCTTTTTGTGCTGAGGTGTTTTTTCTGTTATCAAACTGTTCTCCCACTAGGAGCTCAGTCTTTTGTTTTTTTGTTTTATTGGGGTTTTTTTTGTCCCGTTTGGATCTATAGCCATCAGAATTGTTGTCTTGAGGCCAAGAAAGATGCCAAGCGGATTTATTTTACCAAGTGGATCATCATGGCCTTGCCATATTGGTCCATTTGATTGACCTTTATTATAATTATGAATTTATTTTATTTTCAGTTGCAAACGGGACAGACATGACTGTGGGATAGGACAGGGGGAAAGAATGAAAGAAAGAGGGGGAGAGAAAGAAAGAAAACCAAAGGGGAGAAGAGACGGTGAGAAGGGGGGAAGAGAGAAAAAATAAAAACACCTGGGTCACCTGTATGGAGAAAAAAAAAACAGAGGAGACAGCAAACAACAAAGAGCAACATAATAATAGAAAAAAAAGCACCATCACAATAAACTAGCTAGCCATAGATATCAATAGTTACTAAATAATAAACGATATTGTGCAACACGCAAGATAGACAGCGCACAGTGTGCTTTGAGGCAGCAGCCAAGAAAGCTGTAGTCCGCGTCTGTGAATACCCATGTGTACACCTGTGTGCATACCTGTGTGGATCAGCATGCTTTCATTCCAAAGGTTTCTCCATGTAATGATCTGCTAGGGAGTGTGGGGAGCCACAGCCCTGTCCTTTATGGTATGAAGCAGGTATGGAGGAGATCAAAACTCCAGACATCCAGAGGCCCCCAGAACACAAGAGACCAAGGAAGACCCACAGAGGGGCAGCTGCGCCACTGTCCCAGTAAGAGCTGAGGAGAGTCCCAGATGAGGGCTCATTCAGCAGCCGTGGAGCAGAAGCCAGGGGGAGTTGCAGTGACGTGCCCGTGAGCTCCGCCGGCAGCCAGCTGTGCCTGAGTGACCGAGCCCCAGGCCGAGAGGCCGGGGGCACCCCACCTCCGAAATGGCCCGAGCGAGCCCCAATAAGCGGCCGCCAAGGGGTGAGCCGGTGTGTACCTGGACGCCCACCCCCAGATACAAAGAACCACCAACGCACCGACACCTGAGGGAGTCCGCCACCGGCAGGGGAAGTGGTGGTGGGTGGAGATAGGCCTCCAAACCTTGGAGGGCCTGAGATGTCCCCAGAGAGGTGGTGTCTGATACCCAACCTGACATATAGACACAGACATACAGGCACACACAGACACAAACATCCATTCCCACCCTCATGCTCTCATGTGCACTTCACACTCAACCAACGTGGAGACAGACATAAAGAGACGTTGTACACACGATCACACTCCCCAAGCGTACTCTACGAACCGGGTCTAGGTACCCTTGCCCCTGGAGGGGGGAACCGCACCCAGACCCAGGTGGTGTTACCCTTTTCCCTGCGGTGGGGAGAGGCAGACCGCCCCGACTCCGCAGCAGCAGGGAGGCCCCACACCCCAGACCGCAGCCGGACGGCCAACTCCTCCTGTCTTACTGACGTTTAGAAGGAGGCTGTTCCTCTGGCACCAGTTCTCCAGATTCCTAATCTCCTTCAGGTAGGCCGTCTCGTTGTTATCAGAGATCAGGCCCACCACGACGTTGTCGTCAGCAAACTTGATGATGGTGGTGGAGCTGGTAGTGGCCACGCAGTCATATGTGTACAGAGAGTACAGCAGGGAGCTCAGAACACACCCCTGGGGGGCTCCAGTGCTGAGAGTGGTGGAGGCTGAGACATGTCCGCCCATCCTTACTGCCTGTGGTCTGCCAGTTAGGAAGTTGGAGATCCACTGACACATAGATGAGCTGAGTCCCAGATGCTCCAGCTTGGTGGTGAGTGTGGAGGGAATTATGGTGTTAAATGCAGAGCTGTAGTCTATGAAGAGCATTTTAACATAATTCCCCCTTCTAGTGTCCAAGTGAGTGAGTGATGTGTGGAGGAGATGAGAGATGGCATCGTCTGTGGAACGATTTGGACGGTAAGCGAACTGTAGTGGGTCCAGTGTGTCTGGTAGTGAAGAAATGATGAAGTCTCTGACCAGGCGTTCAAAGCACTTCATCACTACTGAGGTGAGGGCTACAGGGCGATAGTCATTGAGAGAAGCAGGGTGGGGTTTCTTTGGGACAGGAACAATGATGGACTCTTTGAAGCATGTGGGGATCACCGACTGAGATAAAGAGATGTTGAATATCTCAGTGAACACAGGAGCTAGCTGGTATGCGCAGTCTCTTAGGATACGACCTGGGATGCCGTCTGGTCCTGCTGCTTTCCTGGTGTTCACTCTCTTGAAGGCTCTCCTTACTTCATGCTCGGAGATGACGAGCACGTTTCCGGTGCTGGCAGTATCTTCCTGTCTGCAGCCGTTAGCGCCGCTAGCATTAGCATCGTTGGAGTCCTTAGCTGCAGCCTCGAAGCGAGCATAGAAAGTGTTCAGCTCGTCTGCCAGAGTCACGGCCGCGTTCGTCATACCGGTTGTTGGTGCTTTATAGTCCGTTATTGTCCTTAGTCCCCGCCACAGGCTCCTAGAGTCACTCTGTTGGAGTTGTGACTCTAGTTTCCTCCCGTAGCGCTGCTTCGCCTCTTTCACCGCCCTCCGCACGTTATATGTTTTTTTCCACACAATTTTAAATATAAGCTAGATATATTTCTACTAATGAAATTAGTTGCTAATAGCAACGGGGATGAGTCAGTGAGTCAGTTTGGCTTGTGAATCATGATTCATGAGTCAGTAAAGTGATTCTCGAGTATTGAACGATTCGTTCATGATTCGCACATCACTATTACCAGTGACTCAGCAGCACGGCTCATTTAAACTCTTTTATGTTCTCAGTCCAGAAATGAAGCAGGTTTATTAGTTTCTTACAGTCCTCCTGTCTGTAAGAGGTGACTGGTCGTCCACACAGCAGCTCTGCTTCATGCAGGTTTCCATGCTTTACCTGAATAGGTGTTATAATTACACACAGGGAAACAGTTAAAGATGATCATTCTTCTGCTGCTTCAGTCAGAAGAACCTGCAGCTTTAACTGTGCAACTGTTTCCAGCTGTTTCACGATAAATGTGTCACATTAGACAAAGTAAAGCACAGATTAGCTCCAATATGGCCGCATCACCACTTAATACAAGGAAGCTGTTCAGCTGTTCACTCAAAACCCTTCATACAACACGTCTCATTATTTTGTGTTTGCTATCAAACACACACTGATGAACTTGGTGTTCAGTAGCTTGCTCAAGGACACTGTTACGACTGTTGTCGTAATTATATGTAAATTTGAGTGTGCAGGCGCTCCTCCGTGGTTGGTGCATCCAGGGTGGATGGCTCACACCGATTGGCTAAGGACCAGGAGGCAGCGGATAAGAAGAGACCGCCAGGGACTGCCATGTCATTCATCCTCGGCCCAACCCAACCGGCAGACCGTTCACTGTGTCACTATGTTGGTTAATGTAAGAGCATGTAGGGGTGAACCACCTTTTTGTTTGATCAGTTTTCTCCTGTTTTTGTTAGGCAGTGATTGTCGTTTTGAGTTAGTTCTTTTGTGTAGGTAAGTTGTGTTTATTCCTGAGATAGCCTACCTTTTGTTTGTTGTTTTGGCCTTGGGTTCACCTGAAGTTATGATATGCTCCCTTCCTTTGTTTAACTGCAATCATTGTAAATGAATCACTGTCACAAAATATTAAGTGTGTGACGTGCTGCTTGGGGTTGGACGGGGATGGATCACCCTTTATGTTGTGGTCTGGCCGCGCCTAAACAGGCCATAACAACACTTTGGCACAAAGACTAGAACAGCCAGTAATCAAACTACCAACCCTCTGATTAGTAGATCACCTGCTCTGCTACACCCAGTATAACCTGACAGCCTTCAACAATCACAGAGAGGCTGGATATCAAAGTTTCCATCATGTTTGTCGTCTGTACTGGGACTCATGTAGCATCTCTCTTTGAGCACTCAGTGCTTTAAACAGTGAATCACATTTTAACCAGCAGCCTTCACACCACACATGACACAGACATGGAAACTTCAAACCCTCAGACTGAAGACACCATCATAAATAAATAGATTCTGATTAAGATGAATAACTGGAACAGTTTTCTGTGGTTTATTCTGTTCCTGTCATAAATAAGAATCTGGCATAACTTTGTTCTCCTTCCACATGTTTAAGGAGGAAGTTAAGAAGAGTGAGTGAGTCGTCTTCCTCAGTGGTCCCAACACCAGGCAGCAGCCTCATATTTTTAAAAACCCAGCACACTGCTTCAGAAACACTGAGTCGAGCACAGAGTCATTTGATCAGTGAGGTCTGAAGCTTCACTCAGTACATCACTGCTTCAGGACCTGATTGAGAGGTTTATAAGGACGTGGATCATTGGTGGTGATGTTGTGTGAGAGATGGTGAACCATGGGGAACATAAATAAAAAAACAAGCCATCAGCAATTCTACAATTCTAAAACCTACATAATACACTATACATATAGTTATATTTATATACAGGGAGTGCAGAATTATTAGGCAAATGAGTATTTTGTCCACATCATCCTCTTCATGCATGTTGTCTTACTCCAAGCTGTATAGGCTCGAAAGCCTACTACCAATTAAGCATATTAGGTGATGTGCATCTCTGTAATGAGAAGGGGTGTGGTCTAATGACATCAACACCCTATATCAGGTGTGCATAATTATTAGGCAACGTTCTTTCCTTTGGCAAAATGGGTCAAAAGAAGGACTTGACAGGCTCAGACAAGTCAAAAATAGTGAGATATCTTGCAGAGGGATGCAGCAGTCTCAAAATTGCAAAGCTTCTGAAGCGTGATCATCAAACAATCAAGCGTTTCATTCAAAATAGTCAACAGGGTCGCAAGAAGCGTGTGGAAAAACCAAGGCGCAAAATAACTGCCCATGAACTGAGAAAAGTCAAGCGTGCAGCTGCCAAGATGCCACTTGCCACCAGTTTGGCCATATTTCAGAGCTGCAACATCACTGGCGTGCCCAAAAGCACAAGGTGTGCAATACTCAGAGACATGGCCAAGGTAAGAAAGGCTGAACGACGACCACCACTGAACAAGACACACAAGCTGAAACGTCAAGACTGGGCCAAGAAATATCTCAAGACTGGTTTTTCTAAGGTTTTATGGACTGATGAAATGAGAGTGAGTCTTGATGGGCCAGATGGATGGGCCCGTGGCTGGATTGGTAAAGGGCAGAGAGCTCCAGTCCCACTCAGACGCCAGCAAGGTGGAGGTGGAGTACTAATGACATGGCCTCCTTGTTCACCTGATCTGAACCCCATTGAGAACCTGTGGTCCATCATCAAATGTGAGATTTACAAGGAGGGAAAACAGTACACCTCTCTGAACAGTGTCTGGGAGGCTGTGGTTGCTGCTGCATGCAATGTTGATGGTGAACAGATCAAAACACTGACAGAATCCATGGATGGCAGGCTTTTGAGTGTCCTTGCAAAGAAAGGTGGCTATATTGGTCGCTGATTTGTTTTTGTTTTGTTTTTGAATGTCAGAAATGTATATTTATGAATGTGGAGATGTTATATTGGTTTCACTGGTAAAAATAAATAATTGAAATGGGTATATATTTGTTTTTTGTTAAGTTGCCTAATAATTCTGCACAGTAATAGTCACCTGCACACACAGATATCCCCCTAAAATAGCTAAAACTAAAAACAAACTAAAAACTACTTCCAAAAACATTCAGCTTTGATATTAATGAGTTTTTTGGGTTCATTGAGAACATGGTTGTTGTTCAATAATAAAATTATTCCTCAAAAATACAACTTGCCTAATAATTCTGCACAGTAATAGTCACCTGCACACACAGATATCCCCCTAAAATAGCTAAAACTAAAAACAAACTAAAAACTACTTCCAAAAACATTCAGCTTTGATATTAATGAGTTTTTTGGGTTCATTGAGAACATGGTTGTTGTTCAATAACAAAATTATTCCTCAAAAATACAACTTGCCTAATAATTCTGCACTCCCTGTAGGTTATAGTATGTTATATATAAATGTACCTGTCCACTGGTTAATAACGTAATCACATGGAGGCAGGGACCTCATAGCACAAGCAATCTCACAATCTGCTTTACCTTATTATATATGTTTTTTATTTGTATTAATAAAAACGTTCAAGAAGTCACCAGCAGAGGGAGAACACAGCATGGCACATGTTTAATTAAACAAGTAAGGTTGATCTAAATCAGACCTTCCCAAAGTGTGGCACCCTTGGGGGGTGGCGCGCAGAGCCATTGCAGGGGGGGACGCTTGGACAGTGCTAGCACGGGTTCCGACACAAACGCAAAGCAGGATATGAAGCATCGCTGAATATGTTTCCAAACCAACTTCCTTCTAAGCCAAAGACTAGAAAATATGGTGAAGCAAATCTGCCCTTTGGCTTCACCTGCACAAGTGCTGAGGTAGGTCTCCCTGCAGGATTGGTCTTTCCTTCGTTGGGAGCAGCGCTGGGCTCTTCAAATCACGGACAAACAGTATCCCACATTCTTTATCTTTAGTTCACAAACACTTCTTGTAATGAATAATTACTGACATTTTGGATATGTTTGCTCTTTATACAGTAAAGTTACAGTGGGATACAAATAACATCAGGCTGATCCTGCCACGATTTATTCCCCCTGTCTAAATCACGGACAAACAGTATCCCACAGCTGTTTATGTTTTTAAACCCATTTTGCACACAGAGGCATTTTTTTGAAAAATGTATTGATGGCAATGTTGAATATTATTAAACAGGGAAAAAAAACAACTGCACGTAAAATAATTACACTGTGATGCCTCTGCCTTTGTAAATGGAGGGACAGTAACTGCGTGTCTATATGTAAGCCTGTAAAACCTGAAGATAGAGACAAAATACTGTTAATCTTGCATTCTGCAATTCATCTCATGTAAACAATAACGTGGCGCACAGCATGACGTGAAAAAAGGCACATACCTTTGCATTCCTCGTCCACACGTAAACGCAAAAAAAGGAATTTTTAAAAAATCTCAGTTTTCGGTGATTCAAAACGCCGTTTACGTGTGGACGAAACAGCTGCGTTTTCAAAAATACCCGTGTAGGTGTGGACGTAGCGTAACAGACTTAGTAGTTTATTTTATTACTACCTGTAATTTATTGCAGTTTACTTGTATTTGTGTAATTGTTTACTAATTATTTGAGGTGTGAAATATTTAGTATAGGGGGTGTTTGCCCAGGGCACCAAAAAGGGTAGCCCGCCACTGCCTCTGCCTCACATGTAGACACAGCTACAGGTGGCCTGATTTTCTCCATCATTCAGCTCTGTGCCCCAGTCAGCATCACTGTGTGCTACCAGTGTCAGTGTTTCTGCCCTTGTCCTTTAACACTACACTCAGCACATGCTCAGCTGTTATCAAGTGTTGTACTTTTGCTTCAGGCAGGCACTGTGCTAGATCATCTACTATAGATCAGGTCTGGTACATGTTGTTAGATAAGTGTAGCTGCCTATCATGTCCTGGTGTTTCTCTGGGTCAGCAAGTTCTGTATCACCATCAGAGGTTGGTTCACATGGAGGTGATCCACCCCTGCAGTCAGACAGTATTTCCAGTAACTGTGTTATGTGCCTCACTGGTTCATCTTGGTTCAGCCTTCTGTCAGTGTGAAGTCACTCAGATGTTTAAGTCTGCTAAACTCTGTAATCTTCACTGTGTCCCTTTCACAGAGTTCAGTAAGTCCCCGTTATTCACAGTATAAATCAGATCATCAGCCCAGAGAACAGCTGATCAGCAATCAATGATGCATCACCTGACCTCCTGTGGTGAGAGTATGCAATAATACAATGTAAGATTTTTACATTGAACACTTCCAGTCATGGAAATTGTCTGTTGGAAGGATCTGTTTGACATTGCTTTCTTGTATTGGTTTGCTTTCTTCATTAGAGTTCCTCATAAATGTCCAAATTATTCTTCTAATGAGGCTATCGACCATGTTTTCAGTCAGTTCTTTTGGAAGAATCCATCGCCCTTTGAAATCGTTACGTTTCTTTGAATTCTTCAAATGCACCTGAACTCCAGCTGGTATTTTTATTGGATTTTGCAGCTATTTATGGTCATCAATTCATCCCTGGAAACCTATTAACCTGTACAACAATGAGGGCTGTATTGCTGGCTAATCCCAAAAGGTTGATTCTGTTCATCTGGACGTTTTCAGCGGGAGAAATGTTTGGTCACTGTTCCAAGTGACTTCTTCAGTCTCAGCTGACTGCAGGTTTCCAACCCTATAAACAGCACATTTGCACAATGACTTAAACTAGCAACAGTGGCACCTAATATATATTAAACTAATATAATACATATACATATATAATACATACTGATGATGAAGAAACTGAGCTCACAGTCCATTGTTCATTCAGTGAACTACTACTCAATTTATTTTGGGCCTCAGAAATGCTCACTTTGGTTGTACATCACTTATTGTCAGCAACAGAGCTCATTCTGCTTTGTGGACATACACACATATGACATAACTTCCTTTTTTTTGATGCAGCATTTGATCAAATTAGAGCTGCATAAACCAATGAAACAGCTTCTAAAAGTTTGAAACCACATGCATTATGATCCCTCAATACAATCATATTCTGCTCAGAACATTCAAAACTATTGAGCCAATATTTTCAGCTTATATATATGAAACATTTTCAAATGATGAGCTTCCAACAATGAGTAAAACAGTAAAAGTATGTCGAGAGTTTGGAAACATCACATTAAGAAAGAGAAAAACAACATTTGGATTCATTTTAATGAGCTCAGACTTGTGGAAAATGCAGAAGAGCTGGTTGTGAACTGAGCTTCAGAGAAACACAACATACTGATATTCACTGTGAAGCTTTGAGTGGAAAAAAACAGAAAAACAACACGTGGATCCTGGAATAATGGGAGCTTCCATCTTTAAAGGACTGAAGAGGAAGAAGTTTACAAGGAATCATTTAGAACAGTTTAAAACATCAACTGATTGAATTCATGAATCTGAAAACGTGTTTCTGAGTGAAATAGAGACATGTACAGACTGAACTATCTGTTCAACAGTCAGAGTGTTTCTCTAAAAGGAGGACACTCTTTACACTCCACTCAGCACAGGGACACTGAGGAGCCAAAACCTAATTTTAATCCAGGATAAAGAGTTTGAGTGAATGTGGTGTTGAAGGTGTGGAGGTGGATCAGAGTGTCAGAGGAGACTCTGTAGAAGGACAGAGTGCCAGCAGGACAGTCCACATACACTGCTACTCTGTTAGAGACACAGGAGGAGGAGGAGGAGGTTGGTGTTGATCTCTTATTGTGACAGGCAGAATGAGGACCATCATCAGAGCAGTAAAGACTCCAGGACTGATCATTGTGTCCAAACATACAGTCATAACTGTTTCCTTTCCTTTTGATTCTTCTGTAACTCACTGATATATCAACCCTTCCTCTCCACTCAACCTCCCAGTAACAGCGACCAGTCAGACCATCTCTACATAGCAGCTGAGCATCAACACAACCAAACCTGTCTGGATGATCAGGATATGACTGAACCTCCTTAACATGTGTCACCTTCCTGTTGCTGTCAGACAGTTGGAGGTTTGTGTGCACTGTGTTTGTGTCGATTGTGAGTTGACAGGAATCTGATGAGAGAACAAACACAATCCAGCTGCAGTTATTGATCCATCATCTGTTCATTTCTTTGATGATGACTCCTGACATCAGAGATTTGAATGAATGATGTGACAGTTTGAAGATGGTTGAATGTGTTCTGCTTTGTTTTCATGAATCACATTAAAAACACACTTACACTTCCGCAGACCTGGTGTCAACCATCGTTCTCCAGCAGGCTCCACCCTGAAAGGAGGAGGGGGGTCAGACCAGCACAGTCTCTTTCAGCATGCACACATGGACATTACATGGCTCTCATACACAGACTGTTAGACACTGACAAAGGAACAGTCCAACATTTTTACAAATATACTTCAATCCATCAAACTGCTGCATTTGGCTGGGGTCCACGTCACTACTGGAAGCAGGAGGGGATACCTAAACCTTACAAATCACATATTAATAAGTGCCATTGCCAGAAGGTTTGCAGTGTCTCCAAACATGATCTCAAGATTATGAAAACAATTCTAGGGAATGGGCAGTTACTCAATGAGAGCTGGAAAGGGCAGCAGAAGGATTTAACCCATCAGCAGAACCTGTATCTGCTTCTTTGTGCAAGAAAGAACATGATGAGCACTTCCACAGCCTTGCATATTACATCCAGCAGGCTACTGTTGTCTTTGGCCAGACAATCAGAAACAGACTTTATGAGAGTGGCCTGAGGGCCTTACATCCTCTAGTGGGCTTGGTGTTCACTATGGAACTTTCCTGGCTATTCTGGGATTCAGAATCCCAGAATTTCCAGGTCCACCACTAGTGTCCTGTGCTTTTCACAGATGGGAGGTTGACCCTGAAAATATTTGAAGGGATCTGGAAAAGCCCTAGAGAATGTCATGCTTTCTGTAAAATCATTAAACATCGTGGAACAGTAGTAGTCCTGGAAAGCATATTCATGGAGGGGTGCACAGACCTCTAAACGCTGGGAAAAGCAGCCAGACTTCCATTAGGTATCAGGATCGAATCCTTGGATTCATTGTTAGACCCAACACTGGTGCAATGGGTCTAGGGTTCTTCCAGTTACATGACAAAGGCTAACCTCATGAGGGAATAGCAGGCATGCAGTTCCTGGAGGTTAAAGGAATTGATACCACTGACTGGCCCACACACTTGCCCAACTTTGTCAGCCATGCATACAAGCATATGGGAGCCATAGAAACTATTACGTGTGATTTTGAATTTTTGCAATTAAATTTTGGCAAAATGCTTGCTGCATAATCTTTTCGCTGTGATTTCCTTTGTGGTAATAGTAAAAAATATCAATGGTGGAAAGAGGAATAAAAGACGCCATTTATGTCCACAGTGGAAAGAGGAGTAAAAGAAGTAATTTATGTCCACGGTAAGCGACTATCTTTGAACAGAGGTGGTGGCTTAAGACACCAACTGTCTGCCATGTATAATCCAGTTTTGAGATCCCTTCCCAGACGCCTTAATGCCCACTCACATCCTGGGCCATCTGACCTCAGGAAATCACATGTCAGGTGGGGCCAGGTTTCACAATGAGCTCACTCGAAACCTTGGCTGATTGTGACCCACACCCATTTTCACACCTTGGCTCATGTGATTTGGTAGAAGATCATTAGGGGGTCCATTGTCCCTCTCGGTGGATTACTCCCATAGAGCCTAAATCTGGGACTCACCACCATTTTACCCTGGAACTAAAGAAGCGTCTTGGATGAGAGGTGAAACGTCTTCAAGCAACTTAAAGAAGTCCAGACGCTTTTCTTTGCAAGCTCCTTTGACTACGATGACCTGGATGACTGAGAACCTTCACAGACACAAAGAAGTGGTAATTGTGCTACTTCAGGCCAAACCATGGGATTTTTTTTTTTGTAACTTAAACGTTATTTGTAATGTCTAAACAGGTAAACAGGTAAACCAGGTAATGTATTCTGAAATTACAAAGCATTAAGGAATCATATTTGTGTCCTCTGGTTTTTGTGAAAGGTGGCCCAGTGAATTTGCTAAGCCCATATATATATATATGTATATATATATATATGAAAAAGAATATAAAATGACTGCTTACAGACATTATATACACACAGTACGTTTAGTGCGTTATAAACGAATTTATCAATACTGGAAAAATGTATCTGAAGCTGTGTGATTGTTATGATTAACAGGTGGACTCAAAGAAGTCCAGACGCTTTTCGTTCCAAGCTCCTTAGACTGTGATGGTTTGTGTTCATACATCAAAAAACTGTCAATGTGGCTCGATCAAGGCTCAAGAGTTGGCAGTTCGTCTTGTAACCGGAAGGTTGCTGGTTCGAGCCCCGGCTCGGACAGTCTTGGTCGTTGTGTCCTTGGGCAAGACACTTCACCTGCCGCCTACTGGTGATGGCCAGAGGGGCCGATGGCGCGATATGGCAGCCTCGCTTCTGTCAGTCTGCCCCAGAGCAGCTGTGGCTACAACTGTAGCTGCCTCTACCAGTGTGTGAATGTGAATGAATAGTGGAATTGTAAAGCACTTTGGGTGCTTAGAAAAGCGCTATATAAATGGGGGTGATCAAGAAGAAATGCTCAGTATATCATTGAAAGTGGAAGGGTAAGCCCCCATTGGCCTATACCTATTGCTGATTCATGGTCACCTGATCCAGTCCTTAAAAATGGAGTGTGGATTTCCCAACTGCCTTGCATTCCACCATTGTATTTTATAAAATTATATGTTATATAAATATTTAGATATATTTAAACTACAGTTTATGTTCCTAGCAAATCAAAAATGTTCCTGTGTAATTCTTTATGTAATGTCTGAATGAAAAAACAAACAGAAATTAAAGAAAATGTTTCCAGCTCTTCCTCTTTTCTTACACATTCTCTCAATACCTGAGAGTGTCCAGACTCCAGCGTTGATCCTTCAGTCCAGCCGACAGCAGCCTCATTCCGGACCAGCCTGGATGATTGTAGCTCAGGTCCAGCTCTCTCAGATGGGAGGGGTTGGAGCTCAGAGCTGAGGCCAGAGAAGTAAAGCCTTCCTCTGTGATGAGACAGCCGGAAAGACTGTAGAAATGCAAAACAATAATTCATCTGTCAACACTGCATGAAAGGATTGTTTTATTTGCGTTTCTGATTTTTGCTTCTCTAGTTTTTTAGTTTTTTTTTTTTTCAAATACAGTGCCACCCCTCTGTTTGATTCACTTCAGCTTCATTTGGAACAAATAATACTCGCTCTCTCAGGTTGTTTAACAATACATACCTATTCCTGATACCACAAGAGAGCCTGCACTCAGAAAGTAAATATGCTATTATGTGATCGCATAATAAGGCTTGATCATTCAGGACTTTGTGAATAAAGATTTTTATTAGTCTGAATTTAACATTAAGCCACTTAATAGCAGCTTTTATGGGAGGAATATGATCTCTCTTCTCTCTATATATACTCTTAATGTAGCATTTTGGAGCACCTGAAAACATCTGAGGGAGCTTTTAGAATAATCCTAAAAATAATGAATTACAACAGCCCAACCTCAAAGTGACAAATGCTACTATTTTCCCAGCACCACTCTGAAACAGAATGGTTTTTATTTTAGTACCATTGGTTGGATGAAAACCCACCCTGCCCTACTTGGCACCAGTATAATCCTAGTGTCAGTCCCAAGCCTGGATAAATAGGGAGGGTTCCATCAAGAAGGACATCTGACGTAAAATCTTTGCTATATTAAAACATCCAGATGATCAAGAATTTCAATTCAAGTTAATTCAATTCAATCGAGATGCTTTATATTGTAAAGTAGACCCTACAATAATACATACAGAGAAAAACCCAACAATCATATGACCCCCTATGAGCAAGCACTTTGGCGACAGTGGGAAGGAAAAACTCCCTTTTAACAGGAAGAAACCTCCGGCAGAACCAGGCTCAGCGAGGGGCAGCCATCTGCCACAACTGGTTGGGGTGAAAGAAAGAAGACACGGCAAAAGATATGCTGTGGAAGAGAGCCAGAGATTAATAACAAGTATTTTTTAGTGCAGAGAGGTCTACACTGAGAAAAGGGCATGTTGGATTTACTTAATTCAATAGTGGACATTTGTTGCACACAACTGTTTTGCTTTGGCAGAAACTTAAATAACTGAGTTAAATCAACACAACTTAACATATTCATTTAACCTGTGCATTTTGTGTTGATAAATTCTGATTGAAACATGTTTAGATGAAGTAAGTTGAGCTCTTGTAATATTTTAATCCTTCCCAATTTTGTCATTTCATTTCAACACTATTCAATAACTTTTACCCCACTACTACTTGGTCACTTAAATACTACATGTTGTCTTCATATTACATAATGTTCAACAAAGTCTAGAGTCTGGTTAACATAAAAATTGAATGGATCTAGAACAACAACCATGCTCCTATCTTTTTCCAGCTTTCAGGGGGGCTGCGGTATAACCCTGAAATGATAGGGTAAAAGGCTGGGTACACCCTGGACAGCTCACCAGTGTATCACATAGAGATAAACAACCAGTTGCACTCAGATTACAGGTAATTCAGAATCACCAACTAACCTAACAACTTTTATTTGTGGGAGGAAACCAGAATACCTGGAGAGAAACCACTGTAAACCCATTCTCCAAGCTCCTTAGACTCTGATGGTAAACTTGCCAGATTTGATCGATGTGGATTTGAACCGATGACCTTCTTGCTGTGAAGCAACTGCACTAACCACCCTGCAACCGAGCTATCAATCCAGCCTTAACAAAGTAGGAAAGCTATGATTTCTGTACGTTTTTGTCCTCGACAGGTTAAACCACAATAAATAGCGATAGCATACACATGGTGTGTACGTGTAGTTGTGTGCCTCTTATAACTCCAGTGATTTTCTTGCCGTTTCATGAGCCCAGCAACTAACCACTCTTACTAGATTGTATCATGTCATCTCAACAAGAACAAATTCAGTTGTTGAATTTCATACAGATCCTAAATGATTTAATTATGTTCAAGATAGAAACATGATTTTTTTGTGTTCAAATTACAAGTTAGACTTTTGTAAATGTAACAACCACCCAATTTACTTTTTTTGGTATATCGAAAAAAGTAGAGGCGGCTGCTGGACTTGACTGCGATGGATGCCTTTCTCAAACCACGATCCAAAGCGCGCGAGACTGAAATCCCGTGCGGTGTCGCGAGATTTAACATTGCTATATTATTGACTTACTTCACTCGAACATAATATGAACAGTGTTGGGTAAGTTACTTTAAAATAGTAACTTAGTTACATTACTAGTTACTTCTCTCAAAAGTAACTCAGTTACTTCAAGTTACTCGTTACTTTCAAAGTAACTAGTTACTAGGGAAAGTAACTTTGGTTTTACTCAGAATTCTCTTGTTAATGTGTTGCTTCCATAACTTTGCCAGTCTTCTAGCTTGCTTACTTGCCACAAGTGCACTGTGCCACCTACCAATAGAAAGGAAAAGATAATGTGCATATTTCCACGAGAGAAATCCCACGCCTGGACCGTCATTGACTGCTGCCATGATTCTAGCCTACGTCACAGCGTCATGTGCGCCTTTTACATCCAACACAAAAACTGCAGTCGTGGTGCTTTCGATTGTACTCAGAACCTCGGAAATTCTGCTTTCTGAATAGGAAGATGTAGGCAACACCAGACTGCAGATGAGCTGCATACAGGGCTGGACTGGGACAGAAAATTAGCCCGGGCATTTTGACTAGAGACTGGCCGCCATTATAGGAAAAATCATAAAGCCTTTGAATGAAAATAATCAGTTGTGACAGTGATGTACACTGTCTTTAATTTTAATTTTTTAATTTTAATTTTTCATATTTATTTCCTATCTTATTCATAGCCTTTTCCTTTTTTGTTTTCTTTAGGTCACGAGCAGTTGTCCAAGCATTTCACTACATATCGTACTGTGTATGACTGTGTATGTGACAAATAAAATTTGAATTTGAATTTGAATTTGAATTTGTCTTGATGGTATATATGCATCAATCTATCAATCGTTTGTTGTAAGATTCAGATAATTATTTTTTAAAAACTAGACATTTTAAATGAGAATAAGAAAGAAAGTTTTGTGTCCCGCTTTCCCTGTTAATGCCCTACATGCCCCCCTGGCAACATTTTGCTAGATCCGCACCTGCACAGTTACCAGCTGTCAGCTGTCAGCTACCTTTATTGATCCCTGGGGGATCAATAAAGTATTCTGATTCTGATTCTGATTCTGAAAAGGATCCTGGTGTTATTTATCTCTCAGAAACAGTTCATAACTTCCCTTCAACTCATTCATGTCACCTAAAAGGTAAACCTGTTTCTCCATCACCTGTTCAGCTCTGATGATTCAGTAAGGACATCTCCTGGTCTCATCTTTATGTTTCCCTCTCACCAGATAACCAAACCATATCATGACCAGCAGCTTTTTTGCAGCTGTGGCTCCAGCAAACATCAGCTGATACTAGAAATTAATATTAAATAAATTCTAACAACAGCTGATCAAGCTTAAACGTGCTGCTGTTGTTTAGCACGACATCCGCTGGTTTCCTCTTTCAGCGCAAAGTGGGCGATAAACAAACAAGAGAGCCGATCAGCTGATCACTGATCAGTTTTCATGATTGAAGTAGAAACGGGAGAGGGAGGGGGGAGAATGAGAGAAGAAGAGGCAGCTGTGCAGCGTAAAGACACAGAATAACTCCAGCTTTGTGCCTTTTTCATTGTAGCTGAATTACGGGACAAACTGTTCCTTTTCACCTCAATAAGAAACGCATAATATTTTCTCTGAATACCAGACGGGACGGTTGGCAACTCTAATAACTTATGAACAAAATAAAGTTCAATATCATTAACTTCATAGCACCCACCCAGCTGTATAGAAACTCCGTCATGCTAGCTAGCACGCAGTACGGAAAAAGTCAGAATAAAGAAAATAAACTCCACCTAAACTTGGTTTATATCTGACCCAGAGAGACTGCAGGTCATAACTTCTTACCTGAAGTTCAGTTCACACTTGGACCGGCGGCCGCCTCGGGTCTCTTTTCCTTCTGCGTCCCCTTTCTCCAGCCCGAGAACGTGTTGCTTTCTCTCATCCACCTGCTGGCCTCCACCACTTGCTAATGTTACTGAATCTGTGGAACCTCCGCGATAGCCACCACACGAAGTAACGAGTAACGACTAAATCCCAGTAACGTCTAACGCGTTCCTGATTTTGGCATAATAACTAGTTACCATGCTACTAGTTACCACAATAATAACGTAGTTACTGTAACGCGTTACTTAATAACGCGTTAGTCCCAACACTGGATATGAACAATTTAATATACCCTCGCTGCATATCATGTAGTTTCTACACTATATAGTTACACTTCACTCTAAAGCATTAGGCAATTGTGTTAAATACACGCAAGATGCTTACATAAATCCAAGAGATGGCTAATCCCTTTTTTTCAGTGTACAGCTTTTCAGCTGCCAGTTCACATGCAGTTCACGTGTGTCCACCTATCCCACAGCCACGCCACAGACCAAGCCCCACCTAAGCCACCTACTCCAGGTTTCTCCAGAATTCCAGTTTCTCTTCTTAATGACATCCAAGCTGTAGGACATATGTAGTAAAATTCAGTAATTCCTTCAGAATTACCCCTACTGCATTTTTCTGTCCTAGCTACATAGTGATAGAACAGCTTGAATCCACCTTTAGTAACCCAGGCTTTGCTCCCCTTCCACGTTGTCACCTACACATACATTATATCTCCCTACCTATAGCCCTCTTCTATATATAAACCAGCTCTTTCACTTTACCAGTCTGAATCTCTACAATTAGAGTCCCTATTCATATATCCCTATTCCAACCTTTCAGTCTCTCTTGTTGCCTTTTAATTCACCATCCCTCTCTCATCTTTCTTGGTCATTGGTTAACAGTACCTTTGTTCCAACCTCTTCAACAACAGCATCTGAGGCAGTTGTTGTTAATACAGGCCCTGACCAATGCAGTATGGAAATCAAATTATGCACTGAATATTTCTTCTTCAGTTACCTTTTTCACTCACTATGTGTTAATAGACCTCTCTGCACTGAATCATACTTGTTATTAATCTCTGGCTTTCTTTCAGGGCCCATCTTATCTTAATGACTTTGTAGTACCATATCACCCTATTAGAGCACTTCGCCCTCGCACTGCAGGCTTACTTGTTGTTCGTAGAGTATTTAAAAATAGAATGGGAGGCAGAGCCTTCAGTTTTCAGGCCACTCTTCTGTGGAACCAGCTTCCAGTTTGGATTCAGGAGACAGACACTATCTCTACTTTTCCCGATATTTTTTTTATTAAAGTTTTTGCATCGACTTTTACAAAAGATAAATTGAACAATATGCCGTTTTCTTTTTAAAGAACATAAAGCAATATAAAACATACATTCCCACCTCATGATTATAGCAGTACCAGTGGGTGTACAAACAGAAAAAGGAAAGTCCAATCTAATAATACTAGTAACAAACCCAAGGGTACAAGACAACAGTTCCTGAGTGTACAAAGGAGATGTGGAGAGTATCCAGAACCCACACCCCCACACAGACACATAAAAACCAAAACACACAAACAAACAAAAAAAAAAAAACAAAAAAAAAAACACAGATGATAAGTGGTCAGCTTAGTGATAGAGATAAATCAATTCTGTTAGAGAAAAGAAATATGTATAAAGTAGTTAAATAAATACTAGGGCGCAGGCACAATAGAATCCATATACTTAAACTTAGGCCTCTTACTTAAACATAAGATAAGAAAAAATAAAATATGATAGAGTCTGAGCTGGCTAATTGGGAGCATTGCGAGACCGCAAAGTCTGAACATGGTCAAAAAAGGGTTGCCAGGTCTTAAAAAATTTGGCCGTAGACCCGCGCAGGGTGAATTTAATCTTTTCGAGTTTGCTAAAGTGCAAAACGTCTCTGATCCAGATTTCCCAGGATGGGGCGGAAGGGGACTTCCAACATAACAATATTCTGCGTCTTGCCAATAAGGTGAGAAATGCTACCAGATCCGCTTGAGGCGTCAGCAAGGCAACTGAATCAGGAAGAACCCCAAACAAAGCAGTTAAGGGCACAGGTTGGAGGGTTAGCTGGGTGATCTTAGATAAAATCAAGAAAATATTAATCCAGTATTGTTTGAGGGATGAACATGACCAAAACATATGCATTAAAGAGGCAGGTGTTTGATGACAACGGTCGCAATCAGGGCTAAGATTGGGGTATATTTGAGCTAGTCTGGCCTTAGTCCAATGTATACGGTGCAGAATCTTACATTGAATCAGCCCGTGTTTGGCACAGAATGAGGAGCCATGGACCCGGTAAAGAATTTTATCCCAAGAGTCATCCTGAATCACACACCCCAGATCCTGCTCCCATGCCAATTTAATAGCCGAGATTGAAGAATTGCCAAAGGAGCATATTCTCCCATACAAACAGGAGATCAGGCCCTGTAATGAAGGGGGAGGCGACAGAAGGTTATCAAAGTCATGATAAGAAGGTCTAGATGGGAACTGAGAGGATTTCTCCTTAACAAAACTCCGGATTTGTAAATAGCGAAAAAAGTGACTTTTTGGAAGGCCAAATTTCAATGAGAGCTGTTCAAAGGAGGCAAATGTATTCTGAATGTACAGATCAGAAAAAGACCTAATACCCAAAGAGGCCCACAAATAAAAAGCACCATCAGCTAACGAAGGCTGAAAAGAGGGATTTTTCACAATGGGTGATTGAAGGGGAAAAAAGGTCAACTTAAAATAACGACGAAATTGATACCATATTTTCAAGGTAACTTTGACAATAGAGTTATTATAAGAACCTGCACTTGGAGGCTGCTTTTGGGCATAAATCAGGGCTGGTAAAGAGGCTGAGACACAGGAAGAAGTCTCCAAACTGAGCCAGGCCGGGGCATTATTCGTGTCCTCCCCCTGTAGCCAATACCTGAGAATACGAATATTACATGCCCAATAATAGAACATAAAGTTTGGTAAAGCCATCCCCCCCATCTTTTTCGGTCTTTGAAGATATGTCTTGCGTATTCTGGGGTTTTTTTTGTTCCAGATGAACCCAGACAGAATCTTGTCTAATTTAACAAAAAAGGAAATTGGAATAAATACAGGGACACACTGAAAAAGAAAAGAAAATCTGGGGAGGATATTCATTTTAATTGTATTTATGCGCCCTGCTACAGACAGATGGAGTAGAGACCATCTGTCCAAATCCTGCCTAACTTTCTCCACAAGTGGGTCGAAATTAAGCTTGAAAAGAGCATGAAAATGACTTGTAATTTTAACCCCTAAATATGTGAAGTTGTCTGATACAACTCGAAAAGGCAGTGCTGTGCACTGATATTTCTGTGCAGCAGCATTCAGGGGAAACAGTTCACTCTTAGCAAGATTCAGTTTATAGCCAGAAATAAGGCTAAACTGTTCAAGTATTGAAAGTACCAAAGGGAATGAGGATGCTGGCTCTGAGATATAAAGAAGCAAGTCATCTGCATATAAGGAGACTCTTTGTTCTATACCATTTCTAGAAACCCCGGTGATACCTGGGTTTGATCTTAGCGATATGGCTAGGGGCTCAATTACGATTGCAAATAGCAATGGCGACATAGGACAGCCCTGCCTAGTCCCCCTAAACAGGGGAAAGAAGTCAGAGCATGTGCCATTTGTTTTGACAGCGGCAAGCGGGGAAGTATAAAGAAGTTTCAACCAGGAGATGAATATTTTACCAAAGCCGAATTTATCTAAAACATAAAAGAGGTATCCCCACTCTACCCTGTCAAAAGCCTTCTCAGCATCTAAACTGATCCCAAACTCAGGGCTGTTGGAGTCTGAGGGATTGTAAAGGACATTAAACAAACGTCTAAGGTTAGAGAAGGCGTATCTCCCTTTAATAAAGCCTGTTTGGTCCGGGTTGATTACAGATGGTAAGACTGCTTCTACACGCATCGCTAGAAGTTTAGCAAGGATTTTATAATCCACATTTAACAAAGAAATGGGACGGTATGAGCCACATTGTAGTGGATCCTTATCCTTTTTTAGGATCAGGGATATAGATGCCTGCAGTAGAGAGGGTGGGAGGGATCCAACTTCCAGTGAGTGCTTATACATATTTATCATGAGCGGAGCCAGTTTAGGCATGAATTTACGATAGGACTCAACCGGAAACCCGTCCTGTCCGGGACACTTAGAACACTGCAGTTTGCTGATAGCTTGCATGATCTCTTCTACAGTTACTGGTCCCTCCAGCTGGAGGCTGTGTGTCTGATCGATTGATGGGAGCTTAAGATGATTGAAAAATGAGTCCAAAGCCTCCGTACTAAATGCACACTCAGACGCATAGAGAGATGAATAAAAGTCTCGAAATTGGTCGTTAATTATTCTAGGATCCATAGAGACACCACTTAATGTCTGAATCCGAGGAATGGAGTGTGCAGCTGCTGCACTACGGAGCTGATGAGAGAGCAGTTTACTGGCCTTATCCCCATATTCATACTGGGAGTACTGACATTTCAGCAACATCTCTTCAGCCCGAGCAGAGGACAGGTGATCGAACTCAGTCTGCAAAGACAGCCTATCATTATAGACCTCTGGTGCCGGGCAAACAGCATACAACTCGTCTAATTGCGATATGCGTATTATGAGCTCGGACAATTTTGCTTTCCTTTGGTTTGCCTCAAAACCAGCATAAGATATAATATGTCCCCTGATAAAAGCCTTAAACGTTTCCCACAAAATAGAGGGTGATATTCCGGGTGTAGTATTTGTCTCTATAAATAAGTCTATCTTGGAATTCAGAAATGTGGTGAACTTATCGTCTGACAGCAAGCGTGTATTCAAACGCCATGGAGCTGGCGGAGAACATTGGCCCACTGCCAAATCTAGAGTCAATGGAGCATGATCTGAAATGACAATAGCACTATGAGAGCAAGAGCAAATCTGTGAAGTAAGTCGACTGTCCAGTAGGAAGTAATCAATACGAGTGTATGTATGATGAACAGGGGAGAAAAAGGTGTATTCTCTACGTGTAGGGTTGAGGAAACGCCAGGCATCAATAACAGAGAATTCTTTAAGGAACGTATTAATAATTTTGGAAGAGTTGGATTGCCTACCAGGCTTATTTGAGGATCGATCCAGCGGCCCGAGCCAGCAATTAAAATCGCCACCAAGAACCAAATAGTGGGAAGAGAAATCAGAAATTTTAGTGAAAAGAATACTAAAAAAATTTGGATCGTCCCAACCAGGAAAGAAGCTCCTGCGGCCTTTCCCAGAAGTTGTCAAAAGTAGGTTTCCCGACCTCAGAGAGTGAAAAAATAAAAAAATAAATAAACGAGCGGATGCTCGGCGGCAAGAACGATTATTTAGAGCCTACAGGGCTGATATAGTAAATGCGGATGCGTCTTAAACCAATATTTTTGTCATTGCTTTGCGGAGCCCCGGGAGACACGTCTTCACACCATAGTCTCCTCCAACGGCTCACAAAATCTCTACTTTTAAGATTAGGCTTAAAACTTTCCTTTTTGCTAAAGCATATAGTTAGGGCTGGACCAGTTGACCCCGAATCCTCCCTTAGTTATGCTGCAGTAGACGTAGACTGCTGGGGGATTCCCATGATTTTCCTTTCCAGTCACCTTCCTCAATCACTATGTGTAAATACACTGAAAAAAAGGGATTGGCCAGCTCTTAGATTTATGTAAGCATCTTGTGTGTATTTAACACAATTGCCTCATGCTTTAAAGTCAAGTGTAACTATATAGTGTAGAAACTACATAATATGAAGACAGGGTAGATTAAATTGTTCATGTCATGTTAGAGTGAAGCCAATAATATTGCAATGTTAAATCTCGCACACTTTGGATCATAGTTTGAGGAAGGCATCCATCTCAGTCAAGTCGAGCAGCCACCTCTACTTTTTCTGGAATACCGATAAAAGTAAATTGGGTTGTTGTTACATTAAAAAAGTCTGCCTTTTAATTTGAACACAAAGATATCATGTTTCTATGTTGAACATAATTAAATCATGTAGGATCTGTATGAACAAATCACAATGTAATTTGAGGTACAGTAGATAGGCTCGTTATTCGTTACTTCGTGTGGTGGCTATCGCGGAGCTTCCACAGATTCAGTAACATTAGTAAGTGGTGGAGGCCAGCAGGTGGATGAGAGAAAGGGGAGGCAAGAGGAGAGACCCGAAGCGCCCGTCCGAGTGTCAGGTGAACTGAACTTCAGGTATGAAGTTATGACCTGCAGTCTATCTGGGTCAGATATGAACCAAGTTTAGTTGGACTTTATTTTTGTTATGCTGACTTTTTCGTACTGCGTACTAGCTAGCATGACGGGGTTTCTATAAAGCAGGGTGGTGCTATGCTACTGATGTTGAACTTTATTTTGTTCATACGGTTAATTATTAGAGTTGCCAACAGTTCCCTATAAAACGGAATCGTC
Source organism: Astatotilapia calliptera (assembly GCF_900246225.1). Taxonomy (NCBI): domain Eukaryota; kingdom Metazoa; phylum Chordata; class Actinopteri; order Cichliformes; family Cichlidae; genus Astatotilapia; species Astatotilapia calliptera. Next base: position 42,808,098 of record NC_039304.1, read on the forward strand.
TCGTATTCAGAGAAATTGATCAATGATCAGCTGATCGGCTTTTCCCTCTTGTTTATTCATCGTCCACTTTGCGCCTGAAAGAGGAAACCACCGGATGTCGCGTTAAACAACAGCAGCACGTTTGATCAGCTGTTGTTAGAATTTATTTAATATTACTTTCTAGTATCAGCTGATGTTTGCTGGAGCCACAGCTGCAAAAAAGCTGCTGGTCATGATATCGGTTTGTATATCTGGTGAGAGGGAAACATGAAGATGAAACCAGGAGATGTCCTTACTGGATCATCAGAGCTGAACAGGTGATGGAGAAACAGGTTTACCTTTTAGGTGACATGAATGAGTTGAAGGGAAGTTATGAACTGTTTCTGAGAGATAAATAACACCAGGATCCTTTTCTAAGTAGCTGACAGCTGGTAACTGTGCAGGGGCGGGTCTAGCAAAGTGTTGCCAGGGGGCCAGGTAGGGAATTAACAGGGAAAGGGGGGCACAAAGAAATACTTTTCTTTCTTATTCTCATTTAAAATGTCTAGTTTTTAATAAATAATTATCTGAGTCTTACAACAAACGATTGATTGATTGATACATATATACCATCAAGACAGTGTACATCACTGTCACAACAGTGTTTGTTTTCATTCAAAGGCTTTATGATTTTTGCTATAATGGTGGGCCGGTCTCTAGTCAAAATGTCCAATTTTTTTTTTTTGGGCTGATTTTTGTCCCAGTCCAGCCCTGTATGCAGCTCATCTGCAGTCTGGTGTTACCTACATCTTCCTATTCGGAAGGCAGAATTTCCGAGTTCTGAGTACAATCAAAAGCACCACGACTGCAGTTTTTGTGTTGGATGTAAAAAGCGCACATGACGCTGTAACGTAGGCTAGAATCATGGCGGCGGTCAACGACGGTCCAGGCGTGGGATGTCTCTCGTGGAAATATGCACATTATTTTTTCCTTTGGTAGGTGGCACAGTGCACTTGTGGCAAGTAAGCAAGCTAGAAGACTGGCACTCTTGCTGGGTATCCAGTTAGCAACACATTAACAAGAGAAGTCTGAGTAAAACCAAAGTTACTTTCCCTAGTAACTAGTTACTTTGAAAGTAACAAGTAACTTGAAGTAACTGAGTTACTTTTGATGGAAGTAACTAGTAATGTAACTAAGTTACTATTTTAAAGTAACTTACCCAACACTGTTCATATTATGTTCTTAGGCAGGGACATTACTGGATATTCTTGTGTAATTGCTACAGAATAATTTATGTTATATTTTGTTATTGCTACAGAAGAATGTTTACTTTATTATTTTACATTTACAATCCCCTAAAGCTGATTAGGAGAGGAGCTTGCTGTCAGTGTTTTAGCTGACAGTGCACTTATGATTTCAGTTTTGGCTTTAATTATTGTTTTATACTCATAATATTATACCTGAGTCGAAACCGACCCTAACAACACAAAGGTCATAATTTCAACTAGGGCATTTTATAATTTAGTGAAAAGATTTTTTTATTTTTATTTTGTGGAAATAGAGGTTCGTGACAAAGTCAAAAAGCCTTGATACAATAAACAAATGTATGCGATTTTTTTATGCATTTGAAATTTAAAATGGGTCGGTGCCGACCCTAACACGAGAGGAAGGTTAAAAGTCTGTCTTGGTCTTTGGTTGTTTAATAGGCTGGTGTGAAAAATTGCTGCCACACCGCCTCCTCGGCCTGTGCTTCGAGATTTCTGGTAGTTAGGGGGTGTTGATTCATTTAAACTAACATAATCATCCTGCTGCAACCAGGTTTCTGTAAGGCAGAGTAAATCAATTTGTTGATCAATTATTAAGTCATGTACTAACAGAGACTTAGAGGAGAGAGACCTAATATTTTATAATCCACATTTCACTATTTTACTCTTTGGTTCAGATGTGGATACTGTATTGTTCTTTCTTTGTGATTGTTTATGTTTAAGTTGTTTATTGATGGTTTTTAGTTTGCTTTTTTTGTCTTATAATAACAAATAATCAATTTCAGCAGGATTTTAAGGGGTGACATGAAAAAATGTCTGCTATGCAGATATACTGTCTAAAACATTCAGAATACAGTCAGAAATCATACTGGAAGCTTTGTTGGTGGACGTGTTTCTTGGGTAAATATTTCTGACTCACTGGAGAAGATAAAAGAATAATTTGGAGACATCATTCTATATATTTCCTTTTGGCTTTTGCTGTAACATCATAGTGCATATTTATTGTGTATTTCTCAGCCTCTGATAACATCCTGTGTATGACCTTTCTTTTAGACTTGGTATTCCCAATAAATAAAAGGTTTGAAGTACATTTACTAAAATTTTACATCAAACAGTTTGTGACAATGAAATGAAACTGTAAGGTTATCCTAAATCTCTCAGAAGAGCAGTGCATAAAGAACATGTTAAATTCATGCTCACTGATTTAAGAACAAATATATGTGAAAAATAATAAATGAATAAAAAGGTAACAGTTGAGAGACTAACAATACATCAAAATTTAAGTAACAGGTCAATTTAGAATTCCATAAGGTTTTTCTTTTGTGCAGTAATATAATCCAGATTTGAAATAAACAATAATGAAAATGGCTGAATTCTGACCTGATAGTTTCCAGGGGACATTTTGGACTCTTCAATCCAGCAGACAACAGCTTTACTCCTGAGTCTTGCAGGTCATTGTTACTCAGGTCCAGTTCTCCCAGACTAGAGGACTGCGAGCTGAGAACTGAAGACAGAGCTTGACAGCTACTCTTGGAGAGGTTACAGCCAGACAGTCTGAAAATCAATTATATTTGTGATCAAATTAAATTACTTATTTTCAACCAACTACAAGAAAACAAAATATTCCCATGTGCAATTCATAAATGAAACACAACTTAAAGTTCAAACATAAAAAATATATAAAGATTTGATAATAAATTGCTTGGTAATTTTCTTTGTAACAGCACAGTTACACCTCTCTACCTGAACAAGTGAGGAGCTAGTACTTCTGGTGATAATAGATTGAGACCCCTGACACAGGCACTCATGCTTCCTAAATTAGAATAATTTTACCACATACTAAACCTTGATGAAGCGCCTCATTCATCTTCTGTTTCAAACAAGCTGCTTCAGGTCCTTTCCAGATTACTGACTAAATTATATTTAATAAAAAGAAAATGGGGCACATGGAAAATGGGGCAGAAAGATCTATGTCATTATTTTGTTTTAAAAAAAAGTGCTTTCTTTGTTGACCACAAAGTTATGCTGGAGAGATCGTGCTCTGGCTGATAATGCTCCTCCAAGAACATTTTTTGTACAATTTCGTTAACACTGGGAACAATCCCCAAAAGCTGATTCTGTTCATCTGAAGTTCCTTTTGTCAGCAAACAAGAAGAGAATTCCCTATTTTGAAACTATTTTTTTCATTTTCCTGGATTTGTATATTTGTCTATTTTATATTTTTTTCTAAATACTAGATGTTTATTTTTTGAAAATTAATCAAAATCTGAGTTTAAAAAAAAACATTTTAAATATAAATATCATGCTTATTCATATGTATATAGTCCTGTAGGACCTGTGTACCTCACCCCCCTTTCTTTTCCTATATGTTTTCAATGACTAGGTCATGCTCTGTATCTATTTTTTATGTTTATAGTGACAATAAAAGGCATTCTATTCTTTTCAACTTTCTATCTACTATCTGAAGTTATCCTTTTTACCAGTGCTGGTCTTTAAGTCCAGATTGAAAACCTATTTTTATTTCCTGGCTTTTAACTCTGTAGGAAACTGACACCTTTCTTATTAATTTTATTGTATTTTTAATAATTATTGTATTTTTAATTTTGCTAGTTGTTTTTGAATATTAGGTTTGAGAAACATTTTCTCATTCCTTGGTAAAAATACTAACCCCAGCTTGCTCTCTTATGCATCCAGTAAGAATATGCATTAATGTTAGATAGAAGCACTGTCACAGAAAGGGCATAAAAAGTTTTTGTGTGAATGAAGGAGGTTATGGAAAGAGCTTTAGGTGCTCAGAGTAGAAAAGTGCTATATAGTACCAGTCTAGTTACCATTTAACCACAAATACAAAAGTTTTTGCTGCTATAATCCATACTTTACATCAACATTATAAGAAAAAAATGGATGAGCATATGTTTACTTACAGAGCTTTGTTGGATGCTTTGACCACTGGCAGCAGCCTCAGAAGAGCCTGCTCTGAAGCAGAGTATTTCTTCAGGTCAAACACATCCAGATCTTTTTCTGATGACAGTAAGATGAAGACCAGAGCTGACCACTGAGCAGGAGACAGTTTATCTGTGGAGAGACTTCCTGATCTCAGGGACTGTTGGATCTCCTCCACTAAAGAGCGATCATTCAGTTCATTCAGACAGTGGAACAGATTGATGCTTTTCTCTGCAGACCGGTTTTGTTCACTGAGTTCCTCCTTGATGTACTGGACTGTTTCCTGATTGGTCTGTGAGCTACTTGTTGTCTGTGTCAGCAGGCCTCGTAGGAGAGTCTGATTGGTCTGCAGTGAAAGACTCAGGAGGAAGCGGAGGAACAAGTCCAGGTGTCCATTTGGACTCTGTAAGGCCTTGTCCACAGCACTCTGGTAGAAGTATTTCTCGGCAGATTCTCTTATTTCAGGCTTCCTCGAGGTTGTTTGTTGTTCTTCAAGCAGATTGAGTCCAGAGTTGATGAAAGTCAGATGAACATGGAGAGCAGCCAGAAACTCCTGAACACTCAGATGGATGAAGCAGAACATCTTGTCCTGGTACAGTCCTGTCTCCTCTTTAAAGATCTGTGTGACCACTCCTGAGTACACTGAGGCTGCTCTGATATCGATGCCACACACTGTCAGGTCTGATTCATAGAAGATCAGGTTTCCTTTCTGCAGCTGATCAAAAGCCAGTTTTCCCAGAGACTCAATCATCTTCCTGCTCTCTGGATTCCAGTGTGGATCTGTTTCAGCACCTTCATCATACTTGACCTTCTTCACTTTGGTCTGAACCACCAGGAAGTGGATGTACATCTCAGTCAGGGTCTTGGGCAGCTGTCCTCTCTCTCTGGTTTCCAGCACATCCTCCAGAACTGTAGCAGTGATCCAGCAGAAGACTGGGATGTGGCACATGATGTGGATGCTTCGTGATGTCTTGATGTGGGAGATAATTCTGCTGGCCTGCTTCTTATCTCTGAATCTCTTCCTGAAGTACTCCTCCTTCTGTGGGTCAGTGAATCCTCTGATTTCTGTCACCATATCGAGACAGTCAGAAGGAATCTGATTGGCTGCTGCAGGTCGGGCGGTTATCCAGAGGCGAGCGGAGGGAAGCAGTTTCCCTCTGATGAGGTTTATCAGCAGCACATCCACTGAGGAGGACTTTCTAGGGTCAGTTAGGATTGCAGTTTTGTGGAAGTCCAGAGGAAGTCGACACTCATCCAGACCATCAAAGATGAACACAACCTGGAAGTCTTCAAACCTGCAGATTCCTGCTTCTTTGGTTTCAGTAAAGAAGTGATGAACAAGTTCTACCAAGCTGAACTTTTCCTTTTCCAGCACATTCAGTTCTCTGAAAGTGAATGGAAATATGAACTGGATGTACTGGTTGGCTTTGTCTTCAGCCCAGTCCAGGGTGTATTTCTGTGTTAAGACTGTTTTCCCTATGCCAGCCACTCCCTTTGTCAGCACTGTTCTGATTGGTTCATCTCTTCCAGGTGAGGCTTTAAAGATGTCTTCTAGTCCGATTGTTGTTTCTGGTCTGTCTGGTTTCCTGGATGCTGTTTCAATCCGTCTGACCTCATGTTCATCATTGACCTCTGCAGTCCCTCCCTCTGTGATGTAGAGCTCTGTGTAGATCTGATTCAGAAGGGTTGGGTTTCCTGCTTTAGCAATCCCCTCAAACACACACTGGAACTTCTTCTTCAGGGTAGATTTAAGTTCATGTTGATACCACTGGAAGTTTCTAGTATTGGTCCCTAAAAGAACCAATAGATAAAATTCATAAATCAAGAATTTATCCTTTTCACATATTTTGATGTATTTATGTTTCATGTATCTAGCACCGTATATATAGAAATATTCTCACTGCTCTCCAAACGCTCTGCCAACTTCTTTTGCTTCATTCTCTTCAGGAAGGCCAGTGTGATCTTCACAAATGCTTCTCTGTTGCTTTTATTCTGTTCTTCATCCTCACACACTAATACATCCTCATCCTTGCATTGACTCTGAAGGCATTCCAGATCATCCTGACTCAGATCTTTCTGGATGTTCTTCAGCTCACTCTTCACAAAAGTAATAATTTTGTCCTCCAGTATCTGGAACAGAATAATTCTCAATGACTCAATCGCCCCACAACCTCAGCCAGTTGCACGAGAAGAAAAAGGGGAGGGAATAAAGAAGAGTTTAGGAAGAGCTAAGTTCTGGGAATCAGTTTTCTTCCCACACACCAGAAAACAAAAGAAAATGCATAATGTCATCCCTCCCTGAGCCTGGTTCTGCTGGAGGGTTCTTCCTCCTAAAAAGGGGTTTTTCCTTCCTACTGTCGCCAAAGTGCTTGCTTATAGTGGATCATGTGATTGTTGTGTTTTTCTCTGTATGTATTATTATCAGTGTTGGGCAAGTTACTTGTAATTAATTATAGTTACTAGTTACTTCTTCAAAAAAAGTAACTGAGTTAGTAACTGAGTTACAATATTCTAAAAGTAATTAATTACTTGAAAAGTATTATTGCATTACTTTAAAAAAACATTTAACCCTCTGGTGTCCAGGGTATAATTGGTCATTTTAACTATTAACTTTACATTTTACCTTTAAAAACTATTTACTTTGCCTTGTTTGGTATCTTCCTTTTCAGCAAAACCTCACGTGTCTGAATTTACAGTTGTGTTTGTGTCAACTGATATAAGATGCGGTAAGCTGAACATAGCTTCAACCGTCTCTTTGTTGAAAAATAGTAACGGACCGCGTTTTCTTGTTAGTAACTGTAACAGCGTTGTAACGATAGGAATAGTAATTAGTTAGATTACTCGTTACTGAAAAAAGTAACGCCGTTAGTAACGCTGTTACTTATGACGCCATTATTCCCATCACTGATTAATATAGGGTCTACTCTACAATATAAAGCACCTTGAAGCAACTGTTGTTAATATGATATGGCGCTGTATACATAAAATTGAATTGAAATGAATTAAACAACATTAATAAGATACGCACTGGACTGTGGATGGAATTCAATAGAATGACATTCCAGGTGGTTACACACATTCCATCCGTGTATTCAAGCCCTAACCCTAACATTAATCCTAAATTTTTTCACGTCCTGGGTCTGTGACCCAGTGTTTTCTTTTCTGTATTGTTAATCTTTGATTTCTTGATGTATCTTTGTTTATTCTTACGTTTTGGTTCTGTGTATCCCCTCTAGTGTAGTCAGGTCTCTGTGTTAAGCCCGCATCTTTGAGTCTGTGTCTTTGCGTGTGTGCTTCCCAAGCTCCTTAGACTTAGACTAGACTTAGACTTAGACTATGATGACCCAGATGACTTAGAACCTTCACAGACATTATAAATAGAATAAATGTAAATGTAGTTGTTGTATATGTACAGACCATAAATATGGAGTCCAGGTGTGTTTGATGCTGCTGGGCTGACTGACCACTGGGTACTTCTGAGCTCTCCTGGTCCACCCTGTGGAGGACCCATTAAGAGTCAGAATTATACAAAAAAACAACAAAAACAAACAAAAAAACAAACAAACATTACAACATAATGTAATGTAATGTTTGTCACTGTCAAAATTAGAGTGAAAAACTGCATATTAATGATCAAGAAAGTGACCTCACAGCCCATTATTCACCAGTGGTGCTAATATCAGTCATTATGCATGTTCAGCTTTTTATCAGCTTTTTAGAACATAAACAAAGTTTCGTTACCTGGATGACTGATCATGCATTAAGACATTCCAAGATGGTGTTCATATCATACGGTCTAGTTCATGCTAGAATAAAATGTTTTTTTTACATGTTTCGCTTCCTGCTTGCTGAAGTGGATTTTCAGTTGTTTAGAAACCAAAGGCTTGTTTTTAAGTAACAGTTTAAATGGGATTGAGGGAATGATGTGTTTGCACTGCAGTTTATATCCAACAACATCAAGCAGTTAAACCAAAGAGCTAATAATAGCTCACCTCTCTGCAGCAGACAGAGGCTGGACTTTAAAATTATCAGGGATACTTTTAGACGCGTCACTCTTTAAGGACACGCAGCTGGGTGGAGGTCCAGGTTGGTTCCTGTGAATAATGATGGAGCAGTGATGTGAGTGCTGAGCTGTGACATGGAGAAGAGTCATGGACAGTTAGAGATGGTCATCTCACCTCTGAGCTTTGGTCTGGCTCTCTCTGGATCTTTTAGAGGGAGGGGCTCCCTCCTCTCTGTCCTCACACTGATCCATGCTGCTGAATTCACATCCACATCAGCTCACACACACTTTCTACCTTCACCTGCAGACGAAACACAAATCATTCATGTGCACAACAACTGAGAACTGCACAGGTCATGTCTGATGTGTTGGACTAACCTGCACTCCATCTGAGACACAGCTTTCATCAGTTCACTACAAGAACTGTAACAGAGCCGACTTCAGCCTCCAAATCCCTCCATTACTGTAGTCCTACAAAGCAGCAAGTCAAACATCCCAGATAGCAAGAAGACATTGAATTGATCTAGATTTTCATCTCAAACACCATTATGGTCAAGATTGAAAACTAAATGCTAAATAAATGTTGAATCAACATTAAAATACTGATGAAACCTAACAGTCTAATAGTAATGATATTGGCATGATATTGATTCATAGTTGTTATGTTTATTGAATGTTGATGTATTTATGGTTGACTAGGTGACGTGGAGATTAGAAGATTATTTTACTGTTACTATTCATAATCATTATCATTACTATTGCATTACTTATCATTTATCATTATCATTTCATCAAATAATTTATTAAAGCTGTTGATGTTACATTAAAGTCTGTATTTCAGGTGTTAGCATAATCACATAATAATCTTTCATTGCAGGTGCAACTGTAATCATGTTATACACATTGCATTTTTGTGCTTATTAAAGAGTTGAAGCTCGGTCAGTTAATTGATGGTCGGAAGCTTCGGGCGGCGCGATGTCCAGCCGATCTATTGAGTAAGGTGACCCAGAGCTATGGAAGAATTGCATACATGCTTACAATACAATACACTACATATAACCTGTAAACAGAATAGAGGCCTGTGTGTGTTCAGCAGCCTGCTGCATTGGAGTTTGCCTGGTAACAGATGACTCAGAATAAATCAGGAAGTATACTTCTAAAATGTCTTTGTTTGTCGAGTAAGGTCATGCACTGAGGTCAAGACACACATAGTCTGCCTGCACACACATACACAGTATATAGACTTGTTTTGCTTGTAAACGGCATGTTCTACCTGCATACGTGACAGTTTAGTCCCACAAATAAGTGAAGTGCAATAAGTGAAATAACAGGAAACATCTGGCGGTGGCGGAGGAACAGAGGAAGGAACTGTTCTTTTTTGAACGTGTCCAATGTTGGGATTACTGGAACTGATGCATGTTATCTATCTGCTTTGACGCATGACGCCCGTCATCAACTATGTTATAAATACAACTGCTCGTTTATTGTTCTGGGGAGATTGATGCTATTTGTGTGACCGTGCACATCTTCCCCACACATGTGTGTTTAAATAAAATCATTGTTTTGACACACTTCACTGTGACCTGCAGTCGTTTGTCTCTCACCTCAAACATGAATCAGGACAGTGACAACAATCACATTGAAAAATCTTTTATTTATAGATGACCAGGAAATTAAGCTGGTATCACTTGGACTATTCCGTAGCACCGATCTGACAGTGTTACATCCCATCACGGCACAATTGAGAAATCGTAAATTTATAGTTGACTGCCAGTTAGATTGAAATGCCACAGATCTATAATTGAAAAGCTGTGGATATATAGTTGACCAGAGACAGGAGTAGTATTCATCCCTGCACTGCACTGGACTGCACCCTATTCTATATCAGGTAAGAATGTATACAAGTAGGGCTGCAAAGCTTTTTCACACCCAGCTTTTGTACAGTCCGGCCACAAAGCCATTTTCCTCATTCCTCAGTATAAACAAAACATACAGAGGGATGAAGTACTCACAAGGGAGGTAAAACGCTGGTCTGCCCAATCAGAAGCAATGCTACAGGTCACACTCAGTGACGTAGACTGGGACATGTTCAGGTAATGCGCAGGTGACATTAACGAGATTATGTAAGTAGCAGTAAGCTTTGTTAGCATGCTAGCGGAGAAGATCATCCCTACTGTGTGAGCCATGGTGTTCTCAAATCAGAAACCATGGGTTTCAGACTGATCCACACTCCGGTGAACACCAGGACCGCCACCTACAACACAGGTCTCACCAACTCGTACTTTTCGACTGTCCTTTTTCTTCCTCCTTCACTCTCACACACACATAACGGGAGGAGCAGTCCCACATATTCTCCGTGCTGTATTCTGTATTTTTCAGAGTTGGGGAATGACTACAATCACAGCATTGTAAGATGGTGACAGATGTACCCTTAGGCCCCCTCCTCGATTCAGAGATGGTCTTTCCCTTTTTTACGTAAATGGCCTCCTTGACTCCGCGCTCAAACCAGCGTTCCTTCCTGTCCAGGATGTACATCCTCATCATTGAACGAGTGTCCACTGACATGTCATCTGTCACCATCTTACAATGCTGTGATTTCAGCCATTCCCCAACTCTCTGTGAACAGTACTCATGGACATTGATCAGTGGTTGTTAATCAATGGTCATGAGAATTTGCGTAATTATGATGAAGGAACTGACCTGTTGTTGCTGGGGAAACCTGCTGTCAGCTGAGACTAAAGAAGTCACTTGGATGAATGACGAAATGTTTCTCCCACTGAAAACGCTACGTCCAGATGAACAGAATCAACTTTTGTAGATTTACTTACCTGGATGACTGAGCATGCATCAAGATACTTAAGTACAGTAAGTACAGTTTTTTTTCTCTTTGCTCTTGATGGAGGCAGTCACACTTTCTCCTTCTCCCTCTCCCTTATCTCTTCTGCTTGGCTTCTCATGTCTTTTCTGTAGTCTCGCTTATTATCTAACCCTAAGAGATTCTCCCAGACTTGTTCTCTAAAAACCTAAAGAAGAATTATGGATTTGATCAACTGGTTCCTTAATGGAATTGATACCCTCCTGGGCTTGGGAGAGCCTGATTGTACTGCAGAGACGTTTGCTGCCGGATACTAGGCAGTCGCATCGTGTGCCCAGCGACCCTCTTGATGGAGGACATTGAACGACATCTACCAATTCGGAACTATGGTAGCAGAGTTCTGGATGATTGGAACTCATCTTCACACTTAATGTGTGAAGATGAGCTACCTCTGACCTGGCTTATCGAAGTACAAGAAGCGGCTACAGCTGTTCAAAATCCCACAAGGCTGGCCAACATGATAGACAATTGGCAGGGCTGTGAGTACTCAGACTCTGTTTTGAACGCAATATGGATAAGATCTTGGAGAAGAACAACGGGAATTGAGAGACCTGGTGACCAGTGATCGACATTAGACCAACTGAAAAATTGGAAGCAGTTTGTTCGCACTAACCAAAACAACTACCATCTTCATCTCATGTGGCCCCCCTGGCACCAGCTGGATGCTCAAGGCAAAAGCTGACGGGGATAACAAAATTCTCCCTTAGGTAATAAGACTGTTTGTTGTGACTCTCTTTCCCCTCATTCAAGGCCACCCGCATTGATCAACGATTGTTGACTTTTGCTTAACCTTTTCTCTCAGTTGAACACGGAACACCTTGTGCTTATGAATTTTCTGTCTTTTTTGTGTGTGTGATGCCTGTAGATGGTTTAATTTCCTTAAGTGATCTCCTTTTGTCCCTCAGTCCTCTCTTTGTTTTAGCATCTCGCCTCTTTGTCTCTGTGTTCTGACTTCAGCATCACCTCAGCCTCTCAGCCCATCATGTCTCTTTTGGAGCGTCTGCAGATCGTTCAGAATGCTGCAGCAAGACTTTTGACGAAAGCTTCTAAATATTCACATATAACACCGTTGCTTATGCAGTTACATTGGCTTCCTGTCGAATTTAGAGTCCATTTTAAGATTTTGGTTTTAACTTTTAAGGCTCTTCAACAACAAGCACCACCATATATTATTGAACTTTTACAGCCCTATGCCCCTAGTAGGTCTCTGAGGTCGAGTAGTCAGGGCCTACTTGTCATTCAGTATACGAGACTGAAAACTAGGGGTGATAGAGCTTTTGCTACTGTGGCCGCCAGACTGTGGAATTCCCTTCCTCAGGACTTACGATCCGCTGATTCATTGATTACTTTTAAAAAACAGCTAAAAACACATCTTTTTAAAATTGCTTTTTGCTAACTTTGTTTGTATTTTGTCTTTTTAATCTGTTATATCTTGTAAAGCACTTTGTGATTTCTATCTAGAAATGTGCTATATAAATAAAATTTTACTTACTTACTTACTTACTCTTCATGTATCAATCGCTCTCTCTCACTCTCTGTATCTCTCGGCCATGTAATGCCATGTGTTTGTTCTCTTCCCACATCAGGTTTATGCGTATTGAGTCTGGATCTTGGTTTCCCCATTTGCCATGTTTCCTGGTTTATTTTGATAGTCCTTGTCTCATGTGCATTGTGTCCAGTTTTGCTTTCCCTGTTCCACGTGCCTGCTTTGGGTCCTCTTTGTTTAAGATTATCTGCATCCTGCAGATTTGAAATGTTATTTCTTTGTTTGTGTGACTCTATTCTATTTCCTTTGCAGGGAATAATCAGGCCAAGAAACACACAGAAGACACCAGGATCAGCTCCACTGATCATTTAGTTTGATATGTTTGTTCGATTATTGATCTGACCTGTACAATTTATACATTAGTCTATATAAAATGTTCATTGAACTAATGTACACAAGAATTCATGAAATAAACTGCATTTATAGATCCATTTTTCTCTGCTTACCCAATTCAGATTCAGGAGGGTGTCGTGTCAGATTTTTTTTTTTTATGTATTGATCACTTTAGAAATTGTAATATCACTTTCTCACTTAGTTCGCCTTAGCCTTATGGTATATCACACACACACACACACACACACACACACACACACACGTACGCTGACACACACGTACGCTGACACAGACCTACAATCATTCCCAAATGCCTTTAAAGCTTATGTCTTCTACCTTGTGAGATGTGATGATTCATGTGCTGAGGCGTCTTTTTTTTTTCTGTTCTCAAACTGATATCCCTGTTGGAGCTAAGTCTGGGGAGAGTTCTTTTTTTCTCCTCGTCTTTCCTCGTGTTGTGCATTTTCCATTTTTATACCTCTCTGACCTGTCTTCCCCATGTGATGTTGTGTAATGTATGTATGATCAGAAGGGTAAGATGGCTCTGGCTCAGGAAACATTCATTGTGTTTAGTGTGATTCATGTACTCTGATCACATCAATTCTGACATCACTGTTTTTATGTCTCTGTCCAAATTTCTGGTATGAATTTGCTACGCTATGATTTCAAAGTTTATTGCTTACATTTGAATTGAGCTGAAACTAGAAGATCAAACAGATTTGATGATGGAAACGTGCCAGATGAAGACCCTACAAGATCACTGGAGACTGATATCAACAGTCAGAGTGAACCAGCAGGGGGCGCTCACTGAGTCCTATTAAATATTCTCCATCAATTCTGGAGAATATGAATCTGATCCTTCACAAAACAACTTCAGAGTCAAACTGGAATCTGAAGCAGGTTCTCATATCAGGATTCTAGTTCTTCTAGTTTGACTGTGAGCCTGTTCACATGAACACTGAGTGTGACTAAACATCACAGCACAGTCACACTTCCTCTGTTAAAAAGGATCAAACAGATGTGTTTCATGGAATGTTTCATGATGTTGGTACTGACCTGCAGCACAGTCTGATAAAGACGCTCACACAGACTGTTAGTCTGATATGACGTGAGAAGAACAAACCTGCACACTCTGTTTGAAAGGCTCTGAGCTGGATGTTGGAGACTTTGTTGTTGCTTTGGAGTCTTTATCCAACACCAGACATCAGAGATGAAACCAGACTTTGTGTGTTCTCCACAGAAACACGCTGACAAACAAAGAGTAGCTGCTCTGTGATGAAGAGGAAACCTCAGAGACTGGAATGAATCAAAGTTGCACTTACTCAGCTTCTTCCTATGAACTTCTTCACTCTGCAGCTCTCTGCTGTCTGGACCAGGTCGGTGTAGAAACAAGGAAAACCCTCGGCTTCTTCTCTGTCATCAGTCCTCTGTGTCTGTAGGCTGCGTCACATTAAACACTTCACACCAGCAAAACTCACAGGTCAAAGACCAGCTGCCCCACCCTTATATAACAGCCACACTGTAGATAACAATTCACTTTTTAAGAGTACATAGCCTCTCTGCACGTTTAACCCTCCTGTTATTTTGCGGTTCAGATTGACACAGAACAGAAGAGATGTCACATGTCATCTGCATCACTTCAGAAAACGAAAAAAATCAAAATTATAAAAGAAAATTGTAAAATAATCAATGCCAGTGTTTCTGACACTTTTGGATGAGTAAATTTGCCCTGGGTCAAATTAACCAAGGAGCATAATTGGTGTTCCTGGAAACCAACATAACAGGAGGGTTAAACATTAAACACTAAGCCATAAAATAGGGTTAATCTGCAGCTCACAGGTCAAAGATCAGCTGCCTCACCCTTATATAACAGCCACACTGTAGATAACAATTCACTTTTTAAGAGTACATAGCCTCTCTGCACGTTTAACCCTCCTGTTATTTTGCAGTTCAGATTGACACAGAACAGAAGAGATGTCACATGTCATCTGCATCACTTCAGAAAACGAAAAAAATCAAAATTATAAAAGAAAATTGTAAAATAATCAATGCCAGTGTTTCTGACACTTTTGGATGAGTAAATTTGCCCTGGGTCAAATTAACCAAGGAGCATAATTGGTGTTCCTGGAAACCAACATAACAGGAGGGTTAAACATTAAACACTAAGCCATAAAATAGGGTTAATCTGCAGCTCACAGGTCAAAGATCAGCTGCCTCACCCTTATATAACAGCCACACTGTAGATAACAATTCACTTTTTAAGAGTACATAGCCTCTCTGCACGTTTAACCCTCCTGTTATTTTGCGGTTCAGATTGACACAGAACAGAAGAGATGTCACATGTCATCTGCATCACTTCAGAAAACGAAAAAAATCAAAATTATAAAAGAAAATTGTAAAATAATCAATGCCAGTGTTTCTGACACTTTTGGATGAGTAAATTTGCCCTGGGTCAAATTAACCAAGGAGCATAATTGGTGTTCCTGGAAACCAACATAACAGGAGGGTTAAACATTAAACACTAAGCCATAAAATAGGGTTAATCTGCAGCTCACAGGTCAAAGATCAGCTGCCTCACCCTTATATAACACCCACAATGTAGATAACAATTTCCTAATAATTTTCAATAGCAGATAGCCTGACTGTGAATCAGAGAAGCAGAATCAGAAGGGGCAGGGATAGCTCAGTAGGTAGAGTGGTTGCCCCATGATCAGAAGGTCGGGGGTTTGACTCCACTGAACGGCTACCCTGAGGTACCCCTGAGCAAGGTACCATCCCTACACACTGCTCCCCGGGCGCTGCATTGGTGGCTGCCCACTGGGTGAATGGGTTAAATGCAGAGGAGTAATTTCCCTACGGGCACTAACACAACACAATTATTATTACTAGAATGTCTTTATTGTCGTTGTCACAGCTACAACGAAATTAAAAGTGGTCCCCGATTATAGCATCATCTCTAAAGATATCAAAATATAATTAAAAAAATAAAAGAAAGAAAGAAATAAAATACTTAAAGTGTGGTTGTCTCTGCAGGCTTAAACAGTTTAAACATAAACACTAAACCATAAAAGAATTCTTAGGCTGCAGCTTGCAGGTCAAAGCTCTGCTGCTGTCCCCCCATTTCAGTTTATATCAGTGTATATCATAAATCATTGTCTTTTCCCTCTTGGAACATTTCACTTGGCTTTGGAGTGACTGAGCTATATGTTTCATGTTGTAAATAAATTAAATCGAGAATTGGGAGTGTTTAGGTTGTCTTATTGGTTTCTTTGCTGGTTATATATTTCCATTTAGATGGATGAAGACAGTATCAATCTGGCTTTAAGGATACTAACCACCCTTTCAGCACATCATGTCATCTCAAGAATTAACAAGTGTTAAGTTGTTAAATTTCATGCAGATGATTTAGTTATGTTCACCTTTGAAACATATCAATAATATTTTATTCAATCATGTTAGACCCTTGTAAAGGTAATAAACTAATTTCACTATTTTGATTTTATTATAATGTGGAAAAAACACAATTTCAATATGGAAACATATTCTGAGTCCATTGTCTGATTAACTTGACGTGAGTGACAAGTAAATGATTTTCACATGATTTCTGTACTCACTGTATTTAAGTTCAACCTATGGCCTTCTGCTGTGTTTACATTGGATAACATTTTAAGTATAAAAATTAAGTATTAAAAACTAATACACTTGTCACTTTACACCTGATGCCAGTGATATGTCACTGATTTTAAACAAAGTCCAATGGTGTTAATTTATCTGTACTTAGAGAAATTCACAGCTCTCTTCATCAGCAGCTCATTCTCAAAACTCAATTTATTACTCAAATGTATTTGAGATTTCTGAGCTCTGCTTTGAATCCATGACAGTGGCTACTTAATATGACTTTATTTTGATCAAAATTTAACCTGCAGCAGGTTTCTGGTCTGACTCAGATAACCTGAACAAACCTGAGAACAAATAATATGATGTGAGTGTGTCTACAGGCTTCAGCACTGTGAGCATTAAGCACCATAAAAGACTCATAAGTTCCTGCTCAAAGGTCAGCTGCCTTTCCATTAATCATTAACCTGCAGCAAATGTTCCTCAGTCTGTGCCTCTGTTTAGAGTCTACTAGATCCAGTCAGAGCAGCAGCAGCCAGTCCCATCATCCAAAAAGAATCATGTGACCTCAGCATCAGCTCTCAGGGTGTGTACTAAAAGCGTCCTAAAGTGTCTATCTCCTTTTCCCAACGCCCTTTCCTTGATGAAAACATGATGGAGTTCGAGGAAAGGTGGGCAGAAGAAGTGATAAGAGGACTCTGTAAAACAGAAAAGTGTTGGACTGAGAATCCAATCAGCCTCACACGAGTCTCACCTTAATGACGTGATATAATGTATAAGGTATAATGAAAATTATACATTTTCATTAGTCTCCAGGTTGATGATTATAAAAAGAATTATTAAAGTTTTTATCATTTCAGGCTGAAAATCAAAATGAATTTGGTTCTAATTAAAGGAGATCCTTTAATTTCTGTTATTAAAATCCTCACACTTAAAAAGGCGACATTAACATTAAAAGAAATGAATGAAACAGCTGAGAGCTTAATGCAGTGATCATAAGCAGTTCAAGGTTCAAGGTTCAAGGTTCTTTATTTGTCACATGCATAGTTATACAAGTATAACACACAGTGAAATGTAGCCTGACACGCTCCTCGACATGTGCAAAAATTTGGGGGGGGGGGGGGGGGGGGGTGTAGAGGAAGAACATTATATATATATATATATATATATATATATAGTATATACACTGGGTGAATGTGCAGTAGTAGCAGCAAGCAGGTGAATTCTGTACATTAATATGAATAGACATCTGACTATTTTACAGGATAGACAATATAAACATATTTAAAATTAAAGGAATTGAAATGTACATTGTGCCTTGGTTTAGAGTGTCTGGAAGAGAGTCCTGTCTCAGTCAGTTATAGATGATGTGAGAGGGCGGGTGTGTGTGTTTAGGGCACGGATGGCTTGGGGATAGAAGCTCCTCTTGAGTCTCTCTGTCCTTGCCCGGATGATGCGGAACCTTCTACCAGATTGCAGAAGTTGGAACAGTTTGTTGCCAGGATGGGACGGGTCCTTCAGTATCTGCGCTGCTCTAGTCCGGCATCTCCTGGTGTAGGTGTCCTGAAGCAGGGGGAGAGCAATCCTGCAGCAGCGTTCTGCTGTACGGATCACTCTCTGGAGAGCTTTTTGGTCCTTCACACAGCTGTTCCCGAACCACGATGTCATGTTCTGTGTGAGGATGCTCTCCACAGCGCCTGTATAGAAAATCCTGAGGATCTTTGGAGAGACCCTGAACTTCCTCAGTTGTCGTAGGTGATACAGGCGCTGCCTAGCCTTTTTGGTCTGGACCTGAATGTGGGCAGCCCATGTCAGGTCTGAGGAGATGTGGACACCAAGATACTTGAAGGACTGCACCCTCTCCACTGGAGCTCCATTGATGATAATGGGCTTGTAGTCTCTGTGCTGACCCCTTCTGAAGTCCACCACCAGCTCCTTGGTCTTGCAGACGTTCAGCTGGAGGTGGTTGTCCTGGCACCACGATGCCAGATTCTTCACTTCATCCATGTAGGCCGCCTCATCGTTGTTGGAGATGGCACCCAACACCACT
The DNA here is from genome assembly GCF_900246225.1 of Astatotilapia calliptera. Classification (NCBI taxonomy): domain Eukaryota; kingdom Metazoa; phylum Chordata; class Actinopteri; order Cichliformes; family Cichlidae; genus Astatotilapia; species Astatotilapia calliptera. The sequence goes on from NC_039304.1 coordinate 42,826,686, forward strand.
GTGTCGTCAGCAAACTTCACAATGGTGTTGGAGCCGTGGGTGGCCACACAGTCTGAAGTGTAGAGGGAGTAGAGCAGTGGCGAGAGGACACATCCCTGAGGTGCTCCTGTGTTGATGGTGATGCTGTTGGAGAAGCACCTGCCCACCCTCACCACCTGAGTTCTGCCAGTGAGGAAGTCCAACACCCATGCACACAGACGGCTGTTAAGTCCCAGATCCCTGAGCTTTGTGAACAGTCTGCAGGGCACTATTGTGTTAAACGCTGAACTGTAATCAACAAACAGCATTCGCACATAGTTACCCTGTTTCTTGTCCACTTGGCTGAGAGTGGTGTGTAGGACGTGGGCGATGGCATCCTCTGTGGATCTGTTGGATCTGTAGGCGAACTGCAGCGGATCTGTGGTGTCTGGGATGGAGGAGGAGATGATGTTCTTCAGCAGCCTCTCAAACACCTTCATTACTACCGAGGTCAGTGCAACTGGCCGGTAATCGTTCAGGGATGAGGGTTTGCTGTTCTTGGGCACAGGGATGATGGTGGATCTTTTGAAGCATGTGGGGACCACAGACTTCGCCAGGGACTCGTTGAAGATGTAAGTGAACACACCTGCCAGCTGGTCAGCACAGCAGCGCAGCAGACGGCCGGTGATGCCGTCTGGCCCCGCCGCTTTCCTTGTGTTCACTCTCCTCAGTGCCGCTCGGATGTCATGCTCCGCGATGCTGGTCACCGGTCTCTCGCTGATGACGTCACTGTCCTCGGTAGTCAGGCGGTAGATAGCATTAGCCGCCTGGCTAACCTCGAAACGGGCGTAGAACCGATTCAGCTCGTTGGTGAATGCAGAGTCGGCGTTGATCGGCGCAGTGTCCCTGGCTTTGTAGTCCGTAATGGTGCGTAGTCCGTGCCACATACTCCGTGTGTCTCCCTGGTGGAAGCGGGACTCCACACGTTCCCGGTACCGGCGTTTGGCATCTCTCACCGCGCGCCGCATGCCGTAAGAGGCCGCTTTGTAGGCGCTCATATCGCCAGTGGCAAGACCCGCGTTGTAGGAGGCGGTCCTGGCAGTTCATAGCAGTCACAGCTCTTTATTACACAGCTTTGCAGGAATTAAAGTGACTGAAGTGTCAGAGTTTGTGTGAGAAGCTGCTTTATGGACAGCTGTATAACACTTGTTCATTATTTCTTCATAAGTCAAACACACAGGTTTTTCTGCAAATGAGGTAAAGTGTGTCGTTGTGTAGTTAAAGCTGTTTGTGTGACGCCCTGACCTCCTGTGAATGAAACAGCCAAATAGAGCCATCAAAGAGAGAACAGGAAGTGTTGTGTTTTTGTGATACACAGAACAAGAAAACAGTGATAATGATGAAAATAAAGATCCTCTGATGACTTGTTTGTGTTTCGTGTTACAGTAATACTTGTTCACCTGTTGCTCTCCTACACTTTCTTATAAATAAAGGAGAAAAAGTCCATTTAGTTTCATTTTCTAAAGCTCAGAGTTACACTTCAGATTCCTGCAGTCACATCAAAATCCTTCAGTTTGGTACAACATCTACATGTTAACATGAAACACAGAGAGACTGCAGAGCATCTGGAACCTCTGCACTTTCACCCAACCTGTTATAGAATATTTTCTACGTATTTGAGACATGAATCAAACTGTAAGGATCCTGGGTCTCCTGACCCAGCGTTTTTAGTTCTTTGTGATTCTTGTATTTTGTACTTGTGTGATTTATTCTATGGTTTCTAGTTTTAATCCCTTGCCCTTCATGTTTCTCTGTGCCCCCTCTGTTCTGTGTAAGTTGGTGTTTCTTGGTCTGTGTATTTGCATGTTTTGAGTTTCTTGTGTTTTCTGTCACTCTGTATTGTGAATTATGTTCTCGTGGTTGGTCTTTTGTTACTCCCTCGAGTTTCATGTGTTCCATGCTTAGTATTTCCCTTTGTGTATTTTGGTTCTTAGAGTCCTCTGCTTTATGGTTTGTCTCTGTGTTTCTTAGTTGCTCTGTCTCCCCTAGTCAAGTCTGCGTCTGTGCTGCTTCCTGTTTTACTTTGAAGGTCTGTGTCTCATGTGAGTGTATCCGACTTTGCTTCCTTGTCTCATCAGTTCTGATTTCTCCCAGCTGTGACCTCCTTCTGTGTCTCATTCCCCTCATTACTTCCCAGTGTTTAAACCCTGTGTTTCTCTGAGTCAGTAGCTGTGTCCCAATTCAGGGTCTGCACGCTTGACGTACACATGTTAAGTGCGATTACGTCACCGCCACGCGACGACGGCTGTCCCAATTCGAAGTGTACTTCAAGTGCATTCTCCAAATGCGCCGTCGATTTCCCCAAATATCAAGCGTGGTCCGGTGCACGCTTTGTGGTCCCATATATCCCACAATTCATAGCGCGGTGGTGGGTGTGGATAATTTTGCTGCAAAATACGGCAGAAGGGAGCGGCAGAAGAGTGAACTGTCAAGTAAGTACTGAGTATGATGTCACTTATTTATGTGCGAATGTTTAATAATGAAAAATATTAAAACATTACTGTTGGCCACATGTCGGCAAAGTGACATTAGTGATGTTTGTACTTTCAGTGTTAACTTGGTTTTAAAGCCTTTACTTTAAAATATATGCCGTTCAAAAGTCGACCTTAATCTTACAGAGAATGTGATGATTTTGTGGATAATTAAAGTCAGTTATATATCCACAAACACAACAAGCTGAAAGTCAGTGATGCTGCTCGGTTTGCAGTCCTGAATATCACGGCACAAGCAGGATTCACTGCACTGTTAATGTTAGCTGTGTTATATTGCTGCCTCTGTTCGGTGGTGTCGAGCCAAACGGACTTTAACGTGTGTTTGAACGAGCTGACGGTTCACTCGTTAAGCTGAAAGAAAGATGCTTTAATCACAGCAGTCACACATGTGTCCACTGCACCATCTGGAACTCTTCTTGTTTAGCACTCGTAATAACACAAACACTAAATCCTCCTGTTTGTAGCAGTGTGTACACCTGAGACTGTCACCTGTCTGTCCTGCACTCTCTGTGTGTTTCTTTCTCTCTGATTGTGGAATAAAAGCATGAACATGTGTTTATTGTGTGGATGCCTTGTGTTCCTGTTTCTCTTTATTGTGTGGATGCTTTAAGCATAATGTGTGCTATGTCTTTTGGTATTTTTCACTATTATACTTTTAAAATATTAAGCTTAATTTGTCCCATTGAAATGAATGGGAAACTTCTGCAATTCTGCTAAACTTTTCTTGTTTTTGAAACTTAACTACTTCCTCTTATTTTCATGTAGAACAACCATTCAAACTTTAAAATGTTCTCAAATTATTGGGCTATTCAGGTATAAATCAGCTTTTTCAAATCTTTTACTGTTTTACTTTTATGCCTCTTAACCCTTTAAGACCTACCATAGAACCAAGTTCGCCAGAGCTTATATTATATTTTTACATGCTGTGGAGCCATTTTTGGGAGCATTTCAAGTTGCTATACATCAATACAACCATTATAGCCCAAACTTTAATAATATGTCTGCATTAGGTGCATAGTAATTACATAAATTGCAAAAAAGTGCAATAAACTACAAAAAAATTGAAAATCGTTTTTGTTTTTTTAACATATATTTCTAGTTAGAGAAATTTAAGAGGCTTATCCCTCAAAACTGTAAATACAAAAAAGTTACACAAACTAGTTTCCCACCACAGGAAATTTATTTTGAGTGTCTTCATAGTTTTATTTTTGAAATACACCAATTTTTATATACTGCAGGAAAAACGAAAATAAATATTATAGTGCAAATTTGCAAAATAACAGCATATGCATCAAAATAAACTATTTCCAGCAGTGCAATATGAGTCCTAAGCATCCCAGAAACGACACAGAAAGTCATAAACTCAAACATAACTTTTTAAAACACATAACAAGTAAAACACAAGCTCATAAGGACCCGATCGTAAAAAACTACATTTCCGCAAAATGACGTCACTTCCGGTTTCGGGCAGGTCATGCGGTCATGTGATAGTTCGCGCTGATGGACGTAGGAAGTGTTACAAACAGCTGATGGATCGGCGAAGCGTGTTTCTGGAATATCATGTTTTTGTTCCTGCAAGTGCTTTTTATGCAGTTTTTGCAAAGCTATATGTGGAAGGAAACTGTGACCTAGGACAAGCTGATGGCATAAGATGTAAGTACAACTCCTCCAGTTTCATATGCAAAAAAAATTATTGTGCTAGCTTAAGTGGTTGCAGAGCTACCGGGATTTAAAAATAGTTACGCAAAACAGAGCGTGCCCGCTCCGATCGGCTGTAAAGGGTTAAAGTTTTCAGTTGCAAAATTGTGATTTTTTTCACAAAATACATGCGTTGTTATGGTTGCTATGCACTTGGCTTCCAGTGTGCCACTGAAGGTTTTGCAGTCTTCTCTTCATGTCCGAACAACTTCTTGCTACTTGCTCAATTTTTACTCAACTTCCACAAATTATACATCAAAACGTAGGTATTTTTGCTGGCTTTCCAAAAATGTCACTATCATTGTTGTGGGATTTATAGAATTTTGGCAAATCTCCTCAGACCAACACAAAGTCGCAAAACTCTCCATAGAAAGTCAATGGAGAGCTTGTTCAAAATCACCGCTGCATTTCTGTAATGAGAGGCATATTCGAATTGTCATATCTCCTTAACGAACCAAAGTTAAGACATGAGGCTTGTCCCGGTATATCTTCAGACACTCCTGACGCTCACAATTCAAGAATTATTTTCTCACCTATTACCGTTCTGAAATGAGTTAGACTTGTTTGAGGGTAGGAAATTGGTCCTTCGCTCAGATTTCTTCAGATTTCAAACTCTGGAAATGAACCACTTTTTTCTCTCGTCACATCTTTTTAATGGATTTCCACAGAGACCTGAAAATTTCCATGACTGTTCACCAAAGCCTACTGTCTCTTACGGTGAAAGAATGATATTGATACTCCAAATAGATTTAGAGTTAGAAAGCGTTGTTTGAGGGTAAGTCAAGGCAGTTTTTGCTTTGCTCTACTCGGTTATGGTGCATTAGAAGTAAAATATCTTTAATTCATATTTTAATGATAAACTGTCAAGACTTTAAGATCCCCCCCATCTCTTCTGAACAAAATGGTGTAAGAATGACTGTTCTAGCCCCTACGGTTAGGAAATTATGGTCATTTGTTTGAGTGGAGTCATCACTATGAGAAATAGACTGCAAAAATCCTGTGTCTCTCTCTGCTGCGTGCACCTGTTTTGACGGGAAAAAGTGCACAGCCTCTCTGATTGGTGGATTCAAATTCAGCAGCTCCCAGGCTGCTTGACCGAGCTAGAAACTCACTTCTCTCTCTCTCTCTGTGTGTGTGTGTGTGTGTGTGTGTGTGTGTGTGTGTGTGTGTGTGTGTGTGTGTGTGTGTGAGACAGAGAGAGAGAGAGAGAGAGCCTTTTTATGGGATGATCTCATTGTAAGATTCAAATTCAATATATTTAGACTGGTTGACTGAATTGGATCTTGTGTGTGTGTCTCTCTGTGCATGTGTGTTTCCATATGTCAAATCAAATCACTTTTATTGTCACATCACATGTGCAGGCACACTGGCACAGCACATGCGAGTGAAATTCTTGTGTGCGAGCCCCACAAGCAACAGAGATGTGCAAAACACAACACAAACGAGCAAAATACAAGAATGGCTAATCTGAAACTAATAAATATATGTACAATATATAATAGTGTATGCATTTCTGGATGTGTATACTAAATATTATCCTGTGTGTGTGTGTGTGTGTGTGTATACACATTTTTACAAATTAAATAGTAAAAAAATAATAAATAAAATATATAAATATATACAGAGTTGAATATGTGCAAAAAAAGTGGCATTTATATACAGTGTGGAGTGCATAGTGTTGAAGTTCCAGTAGTGAAGCTGAGGTGTCTATGAAGTGTTCAGCAGTCTGATGGCCTGATGGAAAAAGCTGTCTCTCAGTCTGCTGGTACGGGACCGGATGCTGCAGAACCTCCTTCCTGATGGAAGCAGTCTGAACAGTTTATGGCTGGGGTGACTGGAGTCCTTGATGATCCTCCCCGCTTTCCTCAGGCACCGCTTCCTGTAGATGTCTTGGAGGGAGGGAAGCTCACCTCCAATTATCCGTTCAGAGCACCGCACTACTCGCTGGAGAGCTTTGCAGTTGTAGGCGGTGCTGTTGCCATACCAGGTGGTGATGCATCCAGTGAGGATGCTCTCAATGGCACAGTGATAGAAGGTCCTGAGGATGCGGGGGCTCATGCCGAATCTTTTCAGTCTCCTGAGAAAGAAGAGGCGCTGCTGCGCCTTCTTCACTGTTTTGTTTATGTGTACTGACCACGTAAGATCCTCAGCCAGATGTAATCCAAGGAAACGGAAGCTGCTCACTCTCTCCACAGCAGCGCCGTTGATGGTCATGGGGGTGTGTACTTCTCTGCACCTCCGGAAGTCCACTATCAACTCCTTTGTCTTTGCGACGTTGAGGGTGAGATGGTTGTCTTTACACCAGTGGGTCAGGGCACTGACCTCCTCCCTGTAAGCCGTCTCATCATCGTTGGTGATAAGACCCACCACTGTAGTGTCGTCCGCAAACTTCACAATGATGTTGGAGTTGTTAGTGGCTGTGCAGTCGTAGGTGTAGAGTGAGTACAGGAGAGGGCTCAGTACACACCCCTGTGGAGCACCAGTGTTCAGTGTGATGGGGGATGAGGTGATGCTGCCCAGTCTGACCACTTGGCGTCTGTCAGACAGGAAGCTAAGGATCCAGCTGCAGAGGGAGCTGCTCAGTCCTAGATCCTGCAGTTTCCTGTCCAGCTTCGAGGGAACGATGGTATTGAATGCTGAGCTGTAATCTACAAACAGCATTCTCACATACGTGTCTCTCTTCTCCAGGTGTGACAGGGCAGTATGTAGTGTCAGGGCTATGGCATCATCAGTGGACCTGTTGTGGCGGTATGCGAACTGTAGAGGGTCCAGTGAGTCGGGTAGTGCAGAGCAGATGAAGTCCCTGACCAGCTTCTCGAAGCATTTGCTCACGATGGGGGTCAGGGCTACAGGTCGCCAGTCGTTTAATGAGGAGATGGTGGAGGATTTGGGTACAGGGACGATGGTGGCCATTTTGAAGCAGGCTGGGACTACAGACAGAGAGAGGGAAAGGTTGAAGATGTGTGTGAACACTCCAGCCAGCTGAGCCGCGCATGACTTGAGGACGCGGCCGGGAATCCCGTCCGGACCAGTAGCTTTGCGTGCGTTCACCTTCCTGAAGCACTTCCGCACATCCTCCTCAGACACAGTGTGCGCACTGACGTCATCCGCGGTGCGCACACTGTCCGGTCTCATGGTGTTCGCTGCGTCGAATCTAGCGTAGAATACGTTTAGATCCTCACACAGAGAGGCCGTGGTCTGCGGTGTGCTGGTTTTCCCTCTAAAGTCTGCGATCGTGTTTAGTCCCTGCCACATACTCCGAGGGTTGTCAAACTGTTGTTCCACCCTGTCCCTGTACTCACGTTTGGCTGCTTTGATCGTCTTCCGGAGTTGGTAATGTGCGTGTTTGTAGTCCGATGTGTTCGCGGAGGCGAAGGCGGTGTTCCGTGCCGCGCGAACATCTCCGTTAATCCAGGGTTTTTGATTTGGGAAGGATTTAACTGTTCTGGATGGGACGACATCTTCCACGCATTTCCTGATAAATCCACAGACTGAGTCTGTGTACTCATCAATGTCTCTAGCGGCCACGTGTGTGTCCATATTCGTGATTGTGTGGATGCTATATGTTTTTGTTTTTTTTTTTTGTTGTTTTTTGCCGATTTTTTTTCATTTAACAAGTATATTTTAGGGACCCTCAGCATGTTCAGCATTTTTTCAGCTATCTATTTTGCTTTTCCAATTTTTCTGTTTAAGTTATTACTATTGCGCTAAATCATAGCATTTCTGCTGTTTTATAAGATTTGTGCTAAATATAGTATTTCTGATTAATTATAGTTTTTCTACCAAATCATAGTACAGTATTTTTGCTTTTTATAGGATTTTTATAGGATATCTATATTGCTTAATATAGTATTTCTGCTTATTATAGGATTTGTGCTTAATATAGTATTTCTGCTAAATTTAGCATTTATGCTTAATCATAGTATTTCTATATATTTCTGCCAGGTCCCCAGGCAGCCAATCCTCTGTGAGGACTGAGACATTCAAATTTACAAATCAGGGTCTGGACGGCTTCCCAGCCAGCCAATCATATATGTGGGCTGAGGCATTCAAATTTGCATATTGGGGCCTTCGTTAGTGATGTGTGATACCACTGATTTCCTTTCCGATCCGATACCAAGTAATATTCAGGGTGGTATCGACGATACTGATCCGATACCGATACTTTGTACAAAAACTCATTTTATTTATTGTATCTCAAATTATAGCGTCATAATGATTACAGGACACCAGAGTTCTTGTTCTTATCACTTAATAATGCAGAGTTCATCATATAGAAATAAAAAAACTGAAGTTTGTACACTATTTGAACACCTTGTCTGCCTGCAGCACTAAAGGACTCCGTGAGAGACGTCACCTGTCCCTGTCTTCCTCTTCAGTTCATCTCAACATATGCTCGTCATATTCTGTGATATGATTTACTCTGAGGTGTTTGACAAGGTTAATGATGTTGCCACAACCATACATGCCAACCCTCATGATTTTTCTGGCAGAATCCCGAATTTCTCCCGATTTTCCACCCAGGCAACAAGATTAAAAAACCATGTGCAGAATTCATAGCGCGCCCCAGCCAATTCCAGTTTCCAACAATGGCGGCAGCGACTTAGTTTTAATATTACTCTTATTTCTCTTTCTGGGTCGCAAAAAAACTTTTAACATATTTTCAGGTTTTCAGAATGTAGCTGTGTAAACTTTAAATATCTGAGCCGATCGACACATCGTTTTCAAACCCCCCTGTCTTTCGCTACTCGGGTTAAACATGATATATAAGTCACTTTGATAACTTAAAAATGTTATTGTTTGGCTTTTTCAGTGTTTTATTTGTTCGTGAGTAAATCGGTTTGGCTGAAATTAAAGTTATTATATTAGATTAAATTTAACTTTATCAATCCCTCAGGAAGGTTCCTGCAGTTTTTTCACACAGCTGAATAAACGTTAAACAGAAAACTAATTAAACAAAGTGTGAGACGGTCGAGTGTTTACGTCAGCGCCCGGTTATATTTTAGATTGCAAGGAGCAGACGGCAAGTTTCACTCCACCGAGGGAGCTCGTGACGTATAAGTGACGGCTTTCTTTAGACCACGAAGGCCGGGTCCTCAGGTGGAAGCAGCCTCTGAATTTGGACACCCCCGCTGTTTCTGGGCCGGCCAATAATAACGGTGACATTTAACGTATTTTATCCGATAAACACTGTAAAATGTATTTATCACCCCCCCCCCCCCAACAGCCCTTTTGAATGTCTTCCTAATTCTGAGGTCTCAAGGTTGGCAAGTATGGCCACAACACCTCACTCTTGGAGCACTTTTTTGCCATACGTATCGCAAACCACGTCTCAGCTGTTTGTGGAGGTAAAATACGTCCGCACAATTACGCTCAGCCATTGTTGTGAGTGCGCGCGCCAAGGGGCTGTGAGACATTTATACAGCCGTATTTCGCACATGACTATGAAAGGCGGACGAGGAAGTAGTTCCTTTGAATGCAGACAATCCGAATGTTATAGTTTCTTTCCACTGTGTTGCTGTTAATGATAAACTACAAATTTACCCTAAATTACTAAAATATCGATATTTTAATGTGCGAATCGATTCTAGAACATAAATGATTGGTATCGGAGGAATCGATATTTCAGGATCGATCCGCACATCACTAGCCTTCGTGGATTCTTACAAATACAAATGCAGGCCATTCTAAGCCAACAAGTCATCGATGTCATATATCTCTAAAAATTCATATTTTAATGATAAATTGTCAACACTTGACGATTCCCCCATCTCTTCTGAACAAAACGGTGTAAAAATGACCGTTCTGGCCAATACAGTTAGGAAATTGTGGTCATTTGTTTGAGGGGAGTCCTCACTATGAGAAATAGACTACAAAAATCCTGTGTCTCTCTGTGCTCCGTGTGTGCACCTGTTTTGGCGGGAAAAAGTACACAGCCTCTGTGGATTCAAATTTAGCAGCTCCCAGGCTGCTTGACTGAAAACATGCTTCTCTCCGTGTGTGTGTGTGTGTGTGTGTGTGTGTGTGTGTGTGTGTGTGTGTGTGTGTGTGTGTGTGTGTGTGTGTGTGTGTGTGTGTGTGTGTGTGTGAGAGAGAGACCCTCTTTAGGGCAGCATCTCATTGTTGGAAAAAAATATAATATATTCAGACTGGTTGACTGGCATAGACCCTCCGTGTGTCTCTCTCTCTGTGCATTTGTGTATACATATTTGATTTTGTGTGTATCTGTTGGTTGTTCCTCCTTGTTTTTTAAATTTATTTTTATTTCTTAATTTTTTTTTCACAGGTGAACAACAATTAGTTTTGAGGGAACTTAACCATGTTCCGTTTTTCTTTTCAGCTTGTCATCTTACTTTTCCAGTATTTTCACTTAAGTTATTACTATTCTGCTCAATCATAGTATTTGTTCTAAATCATTGTTATTATGCTATATTGTAGTATTTCTGCTAAATCATACTATTTCTACTATATTATATTTTTCTAAATACAGCATTTCTGCTATATAATTGTATTTCTGCTATGTTATAATATCTGTGCTAAACCAGAGTGTTTGTGCTGAAACATAGTATTTCTTCCAAATGATAGTATTTCTGTCAAATTATAGTATTTGTGCTAAAACATAGTATTGATTTAAAATTACAATATTCATAGTTCATCACATCATCTGGTAAATCACAGCATTTCTGCTCTGTTGTACTATTTTTCTAAATCATAGTGTTTCTGTAATGTTTAAGTATTTTTGGCTAAATATATTCTTTCTGTTATCTTATGCTATTTCTCCTAAATTCTTGTATTTTTTAGAAGTTATCATGTTTCTGGTAAGTTACAATATTTCTGCTAAGTTCTGCTATGCTATTGTATTTCTGCCAATCATTATGTTTCCTCTAAGATATTGCAGTTCTGCTAAGTTATTCCATTTTAGCAAAGTTCCTTTGCTTCTGCAAAGTTTTTACAATTTCTGCAAGATTTCAGCTTTTTCAGCTAGTTTTTGCATACAGCTTCAGCTTTAAAGTATCCACACTGCATTTTCGCAGGAAATGCAAATTTTTCTAGTTGTGTGGATGCCCTCAATGGGCATCCACACTATTGAGATCCTGTTTCTCTTTATTCTTTATTGTGTGGATGCCTTAATAGGCATCCACACTATTGAGTTCCTGTTTCTCTTTATTCTTTATTATTCCGGGTGTTTCCGTACACTTTTCGCCGTGGATCTACTTCCACAATTTTTGTGCTATTTTCACCGTTCAAACTCTAAACTGTTCTGCTCTTTCTGCTTATGCCGGCTATGACTTTTGGTGTTTATTACTATTATACTTTTTAAAATATTACACTTTTTTCCTTTAATTTGTCCCATTGAAATGAATGGGAAACTTCCACAATTCTGCTAAAACTTTCTTGTCTTTGAAACTTAACTACTGCCTCATACTTTCACCTAGAAACTCCATTCAAACTTTAAAACGTTCTCAAATGATTGGGCTATTCCTGTATGATTCAGCTTTTTCAGATCTTCTACTGTTTTCATCTTATCTCTCTTTAAGTCTTCAGTTGCAAAATTGTGATTTTTCAGAAAATACATGCGTTGCTATGGTTGCTATGCAATTAACTCAGAGGGGACAGTGAAACTGTTTGAATTTTCTCTTCATGTCCAAACAACTTCTTGCTACTCGCTCAATTTCCACTCAAGCCCCACAGATTATACACCAAAACGTAGGTATTTTTGCTGGCTTTCAGAAAATGTCCCTATCATTGTTGTGGGACTCATAGTTATTTTGCAAATCTCCTCAGAGTAACACAAAGTCAGAAAACTCTCCATATAAACTCAATGGAGAGTTTGTTCAAAATCACCGCTGGATTTCTCTAATGAGAGGCATTTTCAAATTGTCATATCTCCTTAACGAAGCGAAGTTAAGACATGAGGCTTGTCCCGGTATATCTTCAGACACTCCTGATGCTCACAATTCAAGAATTATTTTCTCACCTATTACCGTTCTGAGATGAGTTAGACTTGTTTGAGGGTAGGAAATTTGTCCCTCGCTCAGATTTCATCAGATTTCAAATTCTGGAAATGAGTCACTTTTTTCTCTCATCATATCTTTTTGATGGATTTCCACAGAGCCCTGAAAATTTCCATGACTGTTCACCAAAGCCTGCTGTTTCTTACGGTGAAAGAATGATTTTGATGCTCCATATAGATTTAGAGTTACCAAAGGTTGTTTGAGAGCAAGTCAAGGCAGTTTTTGCTTCGCCTCTACTCAGTTACAGTGTATTACAAGTCATATATCTTTAATAATTTATATTTTATCTCTGAATTATGAAGACCTGAAGATTCCCCCATCTCTTCTGAACAAAACAATGTCTGAATGACCGTTCTAGCCTCTACGGTTAGGAAATTATGGCCATTTGTTCGAGGGGAATCCTGAATGTCAGAAATACACTGAAGAAAACTCACACCTCTCTGTGTGTCTGCGTGTGTAAGGGCTGACTACAGCAGGTGCAGCTAATTTAACTGACCTACATATACCAAGCCCAGACTCTCAACAGCTCCTGTTCCCTTTACTGTCTGTGTATGTGTGTCTGTGTATCAATATTTCTCCTATGTTTAGGTATTACTCCTCAATCATAGTATTTCTGCTAAAGCAAAGTACTTCTACTACATCTTAGTACTTCTGCTAAATCATAGTATTTTTTGAAAAATCATAGTATATTTGCCAAATCATGGTATTTGTGCAAAATCATGGTTTTGGGGCCAAATCATAATATTTCTGTTATGTTATAGTATATGTTCTGAATATATTATATGTGCCAAATCACAGTATTTATACCAAATTATAGTATTTATGCCAAATTACAGTATTTCTGCTAAAAAGCAGAAATAGTCCTTTTTAGCAGGAATTTCTGCCAAAAGATAGTATTTATGTTAAAACATAGTATTTCTGCTAAATCAGAGTATTCCTGCCAAATCATAGTATTTGTACTGAAACATAGTACTTCTGCCCAATCACATTATTTGTACTAAATGATAGTACTTGTGCCAAATCATAGTATTTGTGCCAAAGCATCGTATTTGTATGGAGTCATAGTATTTCTTCTAAATCATAGTATTTCAATCAAATCTCAGTAGTTGTTGTTAAAACGCAGTATTATTGCAAAATCATAGTATTTGTACCCATTCATAGTATTTCTGCTAAATCATAGCATTTGTGCCAAATCATGGTATTTGTGCAAAAACATAGTATGTCTGCAAAACCATAGTATATCCCTTATGTTATAGTATTACTACTAAGGCATAGTATTTCTGCCAAATCATAGTATTTGTACTAAATCATAGTACTTGTGCCAAATCATAGTATTTGTTGCACATCATAGTATTGGAACCAAAACATAGTATTTGTCCCAAAGCATCGTATTTGTATGGAGTAATAGTATTTCTTCAAAATCATAGTATTTCAATCAAATCTCAGTAGTTGTGTTAAAATGCAGTATTATTGCCAAATCATAGTATTTGTACCCAATCATAGTATTTTTGCAATGTCATTGTATTTGTGCCAAATCATAGTATTTTTGCCAAATTGTGGTATTTGTGCCCAATTAATAATTCTGTTATGTTATAGTATTACTACTAAGTTGTAGAATATCTGTTATGTTATAGTGTATCTGCGGAATATAGTATTTGTGCCAAATCGTAGTATTTATACCAAATCACAGTATTTGTGCTAAAACATAGTATTTCTGCCATATTGTGGCATTTGTGCAAGAACATTGAACTGTTATGTTATAGTATTACTACTAAGTCATAGTATTTCTGCGTTGTTATAGTATTTGTACTAAAACGTAGTATCTCTGCCAAGTCATAGAATTACTGCAATTTCATAGTTTTTTTTAGGAAATCTGTTATGTTATAGTATTACTACTAAGTCATAGTATTTCTGCCAAATCATAGTATTTGTGCCAAAGCATCGTATTTGTATGGAGTCATAGTATTTCAATCAAATCTCAGTAGTTGTTGTTAAAACGCAGTATTATTGCCAAATCATAGTATTTGTACCCAATCTTAGTATTTCTGCTAAATCATAGCATTTGTTCCAAATCATGGTATTTGTGCAGAAAACTTGGTTTGTCTGCAAAACCATAGTATATCTCTTATGTTATAGTATTACTACTAAGGCATAGTATTTCTGCCAAATCATAGTATTTGTACTAAATCATAGTACTTGTGCCAAATCATAGTATTTGTTGCACATCATAGTATTGGAACCCAAACATAGTATTTGTCCCAAAGCATCGTATTTGTATGGAGTAATAGTATTTCTTCAAAATCATAGTATTTCAATCAAATCTCAGTAGTTGTGTTAAAATGCAGTATTATTGCCAAATCATAGTATTTGTACCCAATCATAGTATTTTTGCCAAATTGTGGTATTTGTGCCCAATTAATAATTCTGTTATGTTATAGTATTACTACTAAGTCGTAGAATATCTGTTATGTTATAGTGTATCTGCGGAATATAGTATGTGTGCCAAATCGTAGTATTTATACCAAATCACAGTATTTATGCTAAAACATAGTATTTCTGCCATATTGTGGTATTTGTGCAAGAACATTGAACTGTTATGTTATAGTATTACTACTAAGTCATAGTATTTCTGCCAAATCATAGTATTTGTGTGAATTTGTATACTGTAATATCACTGTAGTATGTAGTGGCTAAGTAGGGGGTGTTTACAGTGTAAATAGGTCATCTCTTGTGTTGGAGTGCCCTCTCGTGGCGCCTTTTGGGTAGTGCCTTAGTAAACGTGAACCCTGTAAGAAGTGGTATCAGACTGATTTGTAGTGGAGGAATTTGTTGCCAGTGTTCTTAATCATAGAAACCACACCATATCACCTCTCCACATCCTCCTACTGTATGCCATGCCTCCCTGTACCATCCATCTGACCGCCAATAAACTCCACCTGTGGTAGTCTAATCCCTGGATGTCAGCCTCTCCTTCTGACCGAGGATAGTTACTATTGCAGCACCACCCAGCATTAAACTGACGTACACCATTCTGTACAATAGTATTTGTGCTAAAAAGTAGTATTTCTGCCAAATCATAGTATTACTGCTATTTCATACTATTTAAGCGGAATTACAGTGTTTCTGCAAAAACATGTTTGAGGGGTGGAAATCTGTCCTCCTCTCATTTTTCAAACTCCGAAAATTAAGCCATTTCTTCTCTCGTCATGTCTCCGCGACGGAGATACAAAGAGCTATGTAAATCGTAGTCAAAGTACACCAAAGTCCGCTGATTCACCCAGTGCAAGAATTATGCTTCTATCCCACCTAGTTTTTGAGTACAAATTTATACACTATCACAGACCGGTAATTCATATTGATAATTTATTACAATTCTGCAAAGTTTTATGATTTTAGCAGCTTTTCTAATATGGACCTCAGATTCTTGTTAACAGTCTATGGCAGAAATACATACAAGTACACAGCCTGATGAAGCAGACAGAAGCAGTACCTCTGATTGGTTCAGCATTTTCACCTCTTATCAGCACAAATCTCAGCCTCTTCTGCTGTTTTCATTAGAATTGTAAGCTTTTCCACCTTTTTTCAGTTACGTGAGAACCAGTTTGGCTCAATGAGTAGCTGAAAAATGTCAGCCTCTTCTGCTGTTTTAGCAGGATTTCAGAGTTCAGCTTTTTCACTTGTTTTAAGCAAAAATTTCAGTTTCTTTACCTCATTTCACAACAAAGTTCTTCCTCTTCACCTCTTTTCTGCTAATTTGAGCTTCTGCTCCACAGTGCACATTGTCCCTCTCATCATATCTTTGCTTGTGACCAGAACTCATTTGGCTCAGAGGGTAGGGCATCTGCCGTGAGACCCGGTGGCAGAGGTTTGAATCCTACCTGTGACAGTTGCTACACATGTTCCCTGCTTGCATGCGCTCTGCTTTCTTGTGTGTCACTGCTCTCCAGTGTGTCATTACACATACAGCCATCTTCAGCAAGTACTTCTGCTTCTACACCTCTTTTCAGCTCATCTTTTTGCTTCTTTGCCTCTTTTCAGCAGAAATTCTTCTGATTCACCTCTTTTCTGCCAAATGTTTAGCTTTTTCACCTCTTATCAGCACAATTCTAAGCAGCTTCTGCTAATTTCACCACAATTGTCACTCTTTCCACCTCTTCTTTTTGTGAATGAGTTTGGTGCAGTGAGGTGAATTGCCGCCTTTAGACCAGAAGGGCCAGGTTCGAATCCTGCTCAGGGGAATGTTTTTTGTTTTTGTTTTTTTTCAACTTTTTCAGCTTTTTTCAGCAGACATCTTCACCGTTAAGGCATCCACACAGCATTTTCGCAGGAAATGCAAATTTTTCTAGTTATTATTCCGGGTGTTTCCGTACACTTTTTGCCGTGGATCTACTTCCACAATTTTTGTGCTATTTTCACCATTCAAACTCTAAACTGTTCTGCTCTTTCTGCTAATGCCGGCTATGACTTTTGGTGTTTATTACTATTATACTTTTTAAAATATTACACTTTTTTCCTTTAATTTGTCCCATTGAAATGAGTGGGAAACTTCCACAATTCCGCTACAACTTTCTTGTCTTTGAAACTTAACTACTTCCTCATACTTTCACCTAGAAACTCCATTCAAACTTTAAAACGTTCTCAAATGATTGGGCTATTCCTGTGTGATTCAGCTTTTTCATATCTGTTACCATTTTCATTTAATGCCTCGTTAAGTTTTCAGTTGCAGCTTTGTGATTTGTCACAAAATACATGTGTTGCTATGGTTGCTATGCAATTAACTCACAGTGGACAGTGAAACTTTGCGAATTTTCTCTTCATGTCCAAACAACTAGTATTTGTACTGAAACATAGTACTTCTGCCCAATCATAGTATTTGTACTAAATGATAGTACTTGTGCCGAATCATGGTATTTGTGCCCAATTAATAATTCTGTTATGTTATAGTATTACTACTAAGTCGTAGAATATCTGTTATGTTATAGTGTATCTGCGGAATATAGTATGTGTGCCAAATCGTAGTATTTATACCAAATCACAGTATTTCTGCTAAATCATAGCATTTGTGCCAAATCATGGTATTTGTGCAAAAACATAGTATGTCTGCAAAACCATAGTATATCTCTTATGTTATACTATTACTACTAAGGCATTTGTATTTCTGCCAAATCATAGTATTTGTACTAAATCATAGTACTTGTGCCAAATCATAGTATTTGTTGCACATCATAGTATTGGAACCAAAACACAGTATTTGTCCCAAAGCATCGTATTTGTATGGAGTAATAGTATTTCTTCTAAATCATAGTGTTACGAGTTCAAAATATTGGGGATGGAGACAAGAGAAAAACCACAATAACAACATTGGTCCGGTCGGGTTGAGTCAAACGATGATTTTAATGATCACACACGTGGGAGATGGACACTGATGCAGACAGCCTCTGATCTCAAAATGGTGGAGCATTGCTCAAACTTTTATAGCCTCTGGTGCCTCCACCTTATCATAAAAAGCCTAAACATTCACATGCTTTCTCTCACACAGCGCCTAAGCTACGACCTTGGCTCCCTGTTTATCTGCTCCTGCTGAGATGGGGCAGAAAACTCCAGCATGTTCTCTTCTAATCAGACAAATAAGACAATAACTTTCTGCGAACAGTATTTCTTATAACTCAGCAGTATACTGCATCATAAAACAATATCATTAATTCACAACAAGTCAGCAGTTTAATGTAATGCAAATCAGTTTAACTAATGCAATAGTTATCAGCTTCTTCTAATTCAGGAGAATAATGCAAACTAAAACTACATAATAATTCACAATCTTTAATTAGGGGTATAACATGGCATAAAGTAATATTATATATATATATCTATCTATCTATATGTATATATATGTGTATGTGTATATATGTGTGTATACACACACACACACACACACACACACACACACACACACACACACACACACACACACACACACACACACACGTGTGTGTGTATGTATGTATGTATGTATGTATGTATGTATGTATATATATATATATATATATATATACACATACATACACACACCAAGAAGGAGCTGACTGCACTCCACGAGCGCACAAATTAACCAGCTGCTAGTTGACGAGAGACACCCAGAATGGCAGAATGGCTAACCGAAGGCCAGAGAGTCCTGATCCTCAAGAACCCCCAGAAGGGACTGGTCCCCTCCAACTACCGACCAATAACCTGCCTCAGCACCAGGTGGAAGCTCCTGTCAGGCATCATAGCGGCTAAGATGAACAGGCACATGGGTCAATACATGAGCACAGAAAGGTATGGGCAAGAATGCAGGAATGTCTTAAAGACATAAAGACCTGGATGGCCGCTAACTTTCTGCTTCTTAATTCAGATAAAACTGAGGTTATTGTACTCAGCCCTGAAAATCTTAGAAATATGGTATCTAACCAGATTCTTACTCTGGATGGCATTACCTTGGCCTCCAGTAACGCGGTGAGGAACCTTGGAGTCATTTTTGACCAGGACATGTCCTTCAACGCACATATTAAACAAATATGTAAGACTGCTTTCTTCCATTTGCGCAACATCTCTAAAATTAGAAATATCCTGTCTCAGAGTGACGCTGAAAAACTAGTTCATGCATTTTTTTTTTACTTCCAGGCTGGACGACTGTAATTCATTATTATCAGGATGTCCAAAAAACTCACTGAAAAGCCTTCAGCTAATCCAAAATGCTGCAGCAAGAGTCCTGACAGGGACTAGAAAGAGAGAGCAGATTTCTCCTGTTTTGGCTTCCCTTCATTGGCTTCCTGTTAAATCCAGAATTGAATTCAAAATCCTGCTCCTCACATACAAGGTCTTAAATAATCAGGCCCATCTTATCTTAATGACCTTGTAGTACCATATCACCCTATTAGAGCACTTCGCTCTCACTCTGCAGGCCTACTTTTTGTTCCTAGAGTATTTAAAAGTAGAATGGGAGGGAGAGCCTTCAGTTTTCAGGCCCCTCTTCTGTGGAACCAGCTTCCAGTTTGGATTTGAGAGACAGACACTATCTCTACTTTTAAGATTAGGCTTAAAACTTTCCTTTTTGCTAAAGCATATAGTTAGGGCTGGACCAGGTGACCCTGAATCCTCCCTTAGTTATGCTGCAATAGACGTAGGCTGCCGGGGGATTCCCATGATGCATTGAGTTTTTCCTTTCCAGCCACCTTTCTCACTCACTATGTATTAATAGACCTCTCTGCATTGAATCATATCTGTTATTAACCTCTGTCTCTCTTCCACAGCATGTCTTTATCCTGTCTTCCTTCTCTCACCCCAACCGGTGGCAGCAGATGGCCCCGCCCCTCCCTGAGCCTGGTTCTGCCGGAGGTTTCTTCCTGTTAAAAGGGAGTTTTTCCTTCCCACTGTCGCCAAAGTGCTTGCTCATAGGGGGTCATATGATTGTTGGGTTTTTCTCTGTATCTATGAAGCGCCTTGAGGCGACTTTTGTTGTGATTTGGCGCTACATAAATAAAATTGAATTGAATACCAGAGGCGCAAAACACCAGCTACTGGTAGACCGAGCAGTCAGCCGAGACTGCAAGACCAGACTGACCAACCTGTGCACTGCCTGGATTGACTACAAGAAGGCCCATGATTCAATGCCCCACACCTGGATCCTGGAATGCCTAGAATTGTACAAGATCAACAGGACCCTAAGAGCCTTCATCAGGAACTGATGAGGAACTGATGAGGATGTGGCGTACAACACTAGAGTCCAACTCCAAGCTCATAGCACAAGTCACCATCAAGTGCGGGATCTACCAAGGAGATGCCCTGTCCCCACTGCTGTTCTGCAAAGGCCTGAACCCCCTCAGTGAGATCATTGACAAGACTGGCTATGGATACCGACAACAGAATGGAGCAGTTGTCAGCCATCTCCTGTACATGGATGACATCAAGCTGTATGCCAAGAGTGAACGAGACATCGATTCACTGATCGACACTACCAGGCGATACAGCAATGACATCGGAATGTCGTTCGGACTGGAGAAGTGTAGTCGGATGGTAACAAAGAGAGGGAAGGTAGTCAGAACTGAGGGGATTGAACTACCAGAAGGCAACATTGCAGACATAGAGGACAGTTACAAGTACCTGGGGATCTCGCAGGTAAATGGGAACCATGAAGAGGCCGCTAGAAAGGCTGCAACCACCAAGTACCTGCAGAGGGTCATGCAAGTCCTGAGGAGTCAGCTGAATGGTAAGAACAAGATCCGGGCCATCAACACATACGCCCTGCCCGTGATCAGGTACCCTGCTGGGGTAATAGGCTGGCCAAAGGAGGAGATAGAAGAAACTGACATAAAGACAAGAAAGCTCCTTACCATGCATGGAGGGTTTTACCCCAAGTCCAGCACCCTGAGGCTGTACGCTAAGTGGAAGGAAGGGGGGCGGGGACTGGTGAGTGTCAGCACTACAGTCCAGGATAAGACGAGGAACATCCACGAATACATCACGAAGATGGCCCCAACTGACAGCGTGCTCAGTGAATACCTCAGGCAGCAGAAACCCAAGAAAGAGGAGGGAGACGATGAGCCATCATGGAAGGACAGGCCCCTGCACGGTATGTACCACCGGCAGATAGTGGAGGTGGCTGATAGCCAGAAATCCTACCAGTGGCTGGACAAAGCTGGACTGAAAGACAGCACGGAGGCACTAATCATGGCAACACAGGAACAAACACTGAGCACAAGATCCATAGAGGCTGGGGTCTATCACACCAGGCAAGACCCCAGGTGCAGGCTGTGTAAAGATGCCCCAGATACAATCCAGCACATAACAGCAGGGTGCAAGATGCTAGCAGGCAAGGCATACATGGAACGCCATAACCAAGTGGCCGGTATACTGTACAGGAACATCTGTGCGGAGTATAACCTGGAAGTCCTGAGGTC